>NC_142052.1:31375062-31570963 GCF_982192425.1 Myodes glareolus | reverse complement strand
AAAGGACTGTTTTCTCAACATCTGCAGCAACTCCTCCACAAAGGCCTTGACACCAGGCCATTACCAGCTCTCCAAAGTATATTCCTAGTTTTCCTGAAGGAACTCTGTTTTATTATCAATACATCAGGTCCTTAGTGAAACTCATAATGCTTAGGTCCCAAATTATACTAGGTCTCCCAAGATTATACCTCTTCCCTGCCTGAGGTCCAAAATAAAATTTTTGATTGATCAGGCCAGTCCTTCACACAACAGTGTTTTACATTTCAAACACATGTCACCTGCTGTCATATTGCCCATCTGGCATAACTATGTTTTTCTCAATAAGAAAATTGGAACTTTATGGCTAATCAGACTTAAGATTGGTTGTGATCTTGCAATGCCTCATTGAGCAGCTTGTTAGAGGCCTGTTTTTGATATGGGGATGGGCAAAGTGACTGGTTTTAAATCAGTGATGGCTTCTTTATAATGGTTTGGAGCCACTGGACAATTCTGGTAAACCGTGTGTATCCAAGCATTCTTATCTCTAACAGCCCTGATTAACATATTCTTATCTTTTGAGCATTTAGATGCAGTCTTTTCTGAGCTCCATTCTACTTTATGACACTTAAGTATTTCCTAAGCATTGGTAAATCCTTTATATCACTACTTCTACAGTTCTACAATATTAAGTTGAGAGTGTCATCCTAACCCCTGACATCCATCCCAGACCCATGGCCTGGAAGTTGCTTTTGGCTGGACCCCAAACCCAGCATGCCACGTCCTGACCCCTCTTACAGGTTATCTAAATGGACTTCCAGAAAGGAACAAGGGGCTCTGGGTTTACATGTGCTCCCACATTTTCTGTCTCTTCTGCCATGATTTCAGCCACCTGAAAGCATTGCACTTGTTAAACCATGGACATTTTAATTTGATTTAATCTGTTTTACTTGGACTTTTGTGTGCCAGCAAAGTGGCTTGTCATAGAATTTTTTCCTAACATGGAGGTACCACCAAGGAGGTTCAGTTTTTCCTGTGGACTCAGTTCCCAGGACAATGCTGAAAATTGCCCTTCCTGTGCACGTACTCCACCAAGCATGTTGGCTTTACTTGGTGAGATCCCCTTTTTAAACTGCATGCGGGTAGGGTTTTGAGGTGACCCATTCACTTTTCAGGCTTTTGCTGAAGACTCAGACATGCCAAAAGCCTGGCCCACACAGGCGCCTGGCCTCTTGCTGAGATGCGATTTGGGAAGGAGATCTCCCTGGCCAATTTCTCATGTACCCGAGTTTCCTGACTCAATGCCATTCCAGTGGATGCACTGCAATGGCCTTGAATCACAGGCCTGCATTTACAGTGGATTTCTTGTGATTCCTAGCCAATTTCAAAATGCCTTTAAGCAGGAATTTATAATTTTTTTTATTGAGACTATCCAAATTAAAGCAATTATGCTCCAAAATCCAAGCTTTTCTAAGTGCACCCTCATTCTTAACCTCCCCTTTTGCTTTTTGCTCTCTGTTTATTTGCAACCAAGCAAACAAGAGGTTGGCCACACCACTATTTTCACCTTTCCTTGTCTGCTCATTAGTAGATAGCTCTCTTGTCCTATGTTCGGATGCTCAGGCTCTGTAAACAGTTCTCTCATCCTGCCTCTACTTCCATCACTCTCTGTGTTCTTAGTCAAGGACAGATCTATTGTTCTGCCCTAACTTCCATTTAGCCCTCTCCCACTTGGCTGCCTCCTCGCAGTTCTCAAGTGCCCCAACTTCCTGTCTCCCTTCCTGCTTGTTCACACACAGCTCTCTCATGCCACCCGATAAGCCCAGAAGATGGGCTCTGGCATGACTCTGATGTGCCCTGTTCCCTAAGCCGCAGCATAGGCCATACACTCAGCCTTGTCATTCACAGCTGTGGCATGAATAACAAAGACTCTAAACATAAGTTTTATGTACATGTGTGCTTCAAAATTACAACAGCTCTAAAAATTTAGCTTATATGCCCAGTTCAAAATACCAGGTAATAGTACCTGGCTTTCAAGTGTCTTTAGAGATCTGAGATAGTGGCATTTGAACAACAAGAGCTTCTCACACATAGACATGCCAGATTTTGCAACACCCTATGGCTTCTTCAAGAAGACACAAGACCTGCTGTCTCCAGACTTGCTCAGGGTTTGGCAAAGTCACCCACACAGAAGCAAAAAGAGGCGTTGTACCGTTCATCTCCTGGACGCTTCACCTCGGGAATCGATCCCCTCATCTTGGCAAGACAGTTACACTAAATCTTCCCCCTCACAAGAAAATCTTTGGGCCTCTCACACACAGCAGCTAATAGCAAGCACTGCTTCTAAGACTGATGTTCTCCAAGGACATGAAGAGGATTTTGGATTGCTTGCCAGGAAAACGCTGTCTCATTTTTGTTCATTAATTCCTCCCAGAACTGCCTAAAGGCATTTGACAAATCAAGGAACTCTTCTTTTACAGGCTCCAGAGTCCAGGTTTAACAGGTTTCAATCTTCAGAGGTTCATAGTTCCCAATTTTCTTTAATTGCCTTCTAACCTGAAGCACTAGCCTTTTGCTATTACACCAAGATATAAAATCTGTTCCAGTTCTCTTA
The DNA here is from genome assembly GCF_982192425.1 of Myodes glareolus. Taxonomy (NCBI): domain Eukaryota; kingdom Metazoa; phylum Chordata; class Mammalia; order Rodentia; family Cricetidae; genus Myodes; species Myodes glareolus. The sequence goes on along the minus strand of NC_142052.1, from coordinate 31,568,373 downwards.
CAATTTCCTGGAAAGATTCTATTGTTACATCAGAATCATGTCTGGTAAAATCCAGGGTTTTTAATTTTTTAGTTGTTTTATATTACACTAACCCCAGCCAGTTTTAAGATATTTTCTTGGTCATTCCTGCTGCTTAACCTTGAGACCAACCTACAAGGCACTCTGAGGGCAATGCCAAAGGCACCTGTACCAGCTCCTGTGCCCTTACCATTGGTACCTTTGGTACCTGCCAGTTCTTCTGGATTAAGAACACCTGTCAACAAAAATCTAGTTTCACCTGCTATTGTGTCAAATCCCATGGATAGCTCCATTTCATATAGTCAGTAATAACAATATTTTTTCTCCTTGACACCTGCCTTCTTACCTCCCTCAAAAAGCAGGTGCCTCTAATTTCTGTGATGATAGTGAACAGAATGCCTTTCTATACCCACCTGATGTAGGAGAGTCTTCTTTCTATTTGTTGCTTTCATTGGTTAATTAATAAAGAAACTGCTTGGCCTGATATGTCAGAACATAGGTAGGCAGGGAAAACAGAATAGAATTGTGGGAGAAAGAAAGCAGGGTCAGGAAAGCTGCCCGCCATGAAGCTACCAGGTCAAACATGCTGAAGCTTTCACGCTAAGCCACGAGCTCATGGTGCTAGACAGATTATTAGAAATGGTTGACTCAATTTGTCAAAATTAGCCAAAAGGGGCTGGAGAGATGGGCCAGGCAGTGTTTAAAAGAAAACAATTTCCATGTAAATATTTGAGGTAAAGTTAGTCAGGCGGCCAGGAGCCGGGCAGGGTGGCAAGCAGCCCACCATTTTTCGACTCTGTCCCTCCCATGACATCCCATGCCCACAGGAAGTAGCCAGTCTTGAGTTTAGCACTTTTCCAAAGAGCGCCTAAAATATCAGTCATAATTATCATCTCAACTTTCTGTGACCCCTATATCCAAAGAGTCTGGAATGTTAAGTTGGGAGCAACACCCTAGACCCTGGGATCCATCCCAGACCCCAGCCGGGGAGTTTCATTGGTTTGGACTCCAAATCCCAGCATGTCAGGTCCTGATCTTTTCTCAAGAGGGGGTTAAGACCACTTCAACAGGGTATTAAGTGGGATTCTAGAAAAGGAACCCATAGTCCGAGGTTTGCATGTGCTCCCAGGTTTTTTGTCTCCCCTGCCATGTTCTCGGCCACCCAAGAGTGCTGTGCTTAATAAAACATAGGCATTTTAATTGGTTTAATATTTAGCCAATTTGGCGAAGTAAAGTATATCATGTATCCTACTTTTGTGAGTCTCAACTTTTATATTTACACACACCATAACTAAGGAAAACTATAATTATAGAGTTTTGAACTCAATCAAAGAACCCAGAAAGACATAATATTAGCCTGGAAAGTCTGTGGCAACAAAAGCAGAATCTTCAATCTTCTGTTGCAAAATATGTGTAGATTATTTTTAATTAAATCCCATAAATCAGTTTTCCTTAGCATGAGGAGTTATTTTATTCAACTTCATAATTAAGCAAAGTTCCATATTTCAGATATTCATTTATTACTTTCACTTTGGATAATTCAGCCATGATCTTCTGTGTAGCAAGGATTTTTTTAACTGTTTTTTATTCAACTATATATTTTCCAACTACTTTCCTTTCTTCTTTACTCCCCTTCTATCATGATCCACATGCTCCATGTTTACTTAGATATTGTTTTTCTCTATGTCCTATGTAGAATAGATCCATGTATGTCTCTCATAGGCTACTCTTTGTTGTCCATATTCTCTGGGATTGTGAATTGTAAGATGTTTGTCCTTTGTTTTATATCTAAAAGCCACTTAGGACTGAGTACATATTATATTTGTCTTTCTGGGTCTGGGTTAACTCACTCTTTTATGATGTTTTTTAGACCAAACAATTTGCCCATAAATTTCAAGATTCATTATTTTTATCTACTGTGTAGTACTCCATGGTGCAAATATACTATAATTTCTTTATCAATTCTTCAGTGGAGGGGCTGTTTTCAGGTTCTGGCTGAGAAAAATAATGTTGCTGTGAACATAGTTGAGCACTTCTCCTTGTAGTATGACTTAGTATCCATTGGGTACATCACCAAAAGTTGTTATGTTTTGATATAGGTTCTTACCTTATTTTCTTTCTTTTTTATTTTTTGGTTTTTTAAGACATTGTTTCTCTGTAGCTTTGGAGCATGTCCTGAAGTAGCTATTGTAAACCAATCTATCCTCAAAATCACAGAGATCTGCTTGTCTTTGCCTCCCAAGTTCAGGGATTAAATGCATGTACCATCACCAGGTTGTTTGCTTCCTAATTTTCTGAGAAATCACCATATTGATATCCAACGTGGCTGTACAAGTGTGCACTCCCATCACAATGGAGGAGCATTCCCTTCATCCCACAACCTCTCTAGCTTAAATTGTCATCAGTGTTTTTGATCATGGCTGTTGTTACAGATATAAGATGGAATCTCAGAGTTGTTTTGATTTTCATTTCTCTAGACGTTAAGGACGTTGAAAATTTCCCTACGTTTTGCTCAGGCAATTTAGATTCATGTATTGAGAGTTCTCTGATTAGGTCTGCACCCTGTTTTTTATTGGATTATTTGTTCTTTTGATGACAATTTTTTTTTTAGTTCTTTGTATGTTTTGGAGATCAGTCCTCTGTCCAGTGGGGGGTAGGTGAAGATCTTTTTCCCATTCTCTAGGCAATCTTTTTTTGTATTGTTGATCATGTCCTTTGGTTCACAGAAATTTCTCAGTATCAGGAGGTATCATTTATTAATGATTATTCTCAGTGTCTGTGCTGCTGGGGTTATATTTAGAAAATGGTCTCCTGTGCAAATGAGCTCAAATATACTTCCCACATTCTCTTTTTTTGTGATTCAATATGATTGGTTTTATGATGTGGGCTTTTTGCTTTTTTATATGAAATTGAGTATTTTTTTAAGGTTTTTGAAAAATTTTGCTGAGATTTACATGGGCATGGTATTGAACCAGTTGATTGGTTTTGGAAAGATTTTCATTTTATTATATTAATTTCAACCTACCAAAGGGCTTGGGAGATCTTCCCATTCTCTGGTCTCTCCTTCAGTTTCTTCCAAAGTGTAAAGTTCTTGTCATACAGGTCTTCCACTTCTTTAGAGTAATTCCACAATATTATATTTTATTTGTGGCTATTCTTAATGGTGATGTTTTATGATATATTAATTGTAGCCATATTCCTCTTTCAAGAAAATATTTCTTGTAACCACCTTCTATCTTGCATCCTGATGACCACTCACAATCTTCTGGTAACCATAATTATACCCCCAACTTATAACAGAAATTTTAAACAAAACATACAAATAAACTCACGTGAGATTTGACTCTTCATGCCTGTCATATTTCACTTCATGGTATCCTTCAGGCTTAAAAACATTGTTAAAATTTTTAGGTTTTCATATTTTACAACATGTTCAGTATAATTTTTATACTTTATAAGTGTTATTCTGCAAATTTGGAGTATTTTCTCCCATTCTTTTCTGATTCTAAAAACACATGAGTCTCAGTTTCTAAAAGTTTAGAATTTGATTATCATTTTCGAAAGAATCATATTATGACTATATTGCATTTCTCATTTATATTTTGTATTATAAAATTAGTTTCTATGTCAATCTTTTTCCTTGCTCTTTTAAAACCGTCAATGGCAGTTTCAGCCAGAAGCATAGGTGTTGTACTCAGTTTCACATACTTTTCCACACAAAGAAATTCAAAATACATCATAAGCTCCATGTCACTAGATTTTTAGATCATGCTTGCCCTCTATCCAATTCTCTTTCCTGTCATTGCCATGATGTGAGTTCCTAGGTCCTTCTTCATGTGTTTTTTGTACTCTGTTATTACTCCTGTACTTCTCATTGCTCACACACTTGCCTGTGCTTTAGACAAGGCTGTCCATGGTTTGATGAGTTTGAGGACATCCAAGCAGATAAAAAAAAATTTTTTTTAGGATGACCAGCTCATAACCATCAGTTCCCACAGCTCCATCCCCAAAGAGTCAACTGGAAGGCCATGTTATATTCCCTGGGTGCTGACCCTTGATGATTGCTACTGTTATGGCAATTTATTTTGAGCTCCATGGACCACTTTCAAGAAGCTCAATTAGACAGTGTATTTAAAGCATGCTTTTGGTTATCTTCATAATCATACAGATGTCCTGCTAAGATGCAAGCTCTCTGACAATCATCAGTGTTTCTCATAGGAATAGGAAGCCTCATATGATTTGAATTCCAGGGAATTTCCTGACCTTACCAAAAATAAATAAAAGCTTGTAGCTCAGTATAGGTTGTAGAACAGGATTCAGCATTCATGAGTAGAAGGCACTAGTGAGGGTGGTAGCTTTCCTCTACCTGAATCTCAACCAGTGTTACTTAGGAGAGGACTAGTCTACCTTTTTCTGCACAGTTGCACCTTTATAGGATACAAAGCTATCTGTGATTCTTTTCTAGCTGTGATACTTGAACACTGTGTACTCTAGTATAGTAACATGTTCAAAAGTACTGACATTTCAATATGTTGTCCAGGAAAGTGTCTATGCCTGATATAAAGGCATCAAACCATATCTTCAGCAAGGCAGCCACTGTGATTCACAACAGCAGAAATCACCTGGACTTCTGTTGTCCACCTCGTCTTGGTCCTGAATTTTCAGCTTTCTGACTTCACTGACAATGTTGGACTCATCTCTGATTGCTCCAAATCAAAACGCAGCTTGAAGCACTAAAATTGAGAAATGGTTCTGCCCAATAATGTGTAATTTAGTTTTTCACCACTTTGATATAACTTTTTGACTTCTGGAAATAGTGAATCTCAAAAGAGAAATGTCTCTATCAGATCTGAACTATAAGGAATGATTTACTATTAATGATTTCAATGGGAGAACAAAGACCACTATGCATTATGATACCCCTGGGCAGGCTAAACAAGAAAGGTGGAGCAATGCAGTAGTCAATATTTCTCTTCTTTAGCTACTGCTGTGACTTCCTCATTGACAGGTGGCAATTGGGAAATGTAAGTCAAATAAATCCTTTCCTCCTCAAGCTGCTAAGGAAATTGTGATCAATATCACAATAGAAAACAAACTGGCACAAGTAAAAGTGCGATCAAAGTCATGTTTCAAACATTTTGGCAGTCATACAGAAATGCAGAAAGAAGAAATATGAATAAATTCAATGTGTGAATACAGCATACATTGTTTACTAAGTGTATTAACTTTGATTACTAAATTTTGGAGTAGAGAAAGCATATAGTACTCTAAGTATCTCATTTGAATCAAGCTGCCTCTTCACTGATCATGTTATTAATTGCTACAATATTGGGCAACATTTGAAGGTTCTCCTTACCTATCCACTCGTCCAGCTACCTAGTATTCTTTAAGGGTTGCTGACTCTCTCTTTCTTCCTTTTAAATCCCTCTCTTTCATTTGTTCCTTTGGTGTGTAAGTTTAAAAAAATTTTCAAATACAGAAAAAAAACCCTTGAGATAAATTTACAAAAAATAGCTTTAGTGGTTAGATTCCAGTGACTGTGAAAAAAAAATACCCCTGAGAAATGCTCAAAGACAGAAAGAGATCAGAGGTTCAGTAGGTCCAGTCAGAGATTATGCTAATGCAGAAACATAACTCCACTGTAGAGGGCTATCATTGAAACTCTGTACAGGGGTGACTTGAGGTTGCACTCTTGCTGACATGCTTGGCAGGCCAAGTAAGGAGGAAACATACCTCCTCTATCAGTAGAATGCCCTGCCAATAGTCAGTCCTTGAGTACACAGAAGTGCTCTAGAGTTCACTAGCTATGAATAGGTTGTGCTTTGTCTTCTGATGAAGTGTTTGTATATATTATATTACAGCTAAAGATTTTTCAATAACAACAGGCTTCTTTTTTAGATTAACTAGGGAAGAAAACTATTGAAATAACTTGTATCAAAGTTGGTAGTTTCTCTATTTCAAATATTATGAGAACCTAGCTTGGATTGTTATTCAAGTATTATTAGAGAGCACTGACTTTGCAATAAAGTATGCAGTTGTATTTTCTACCCTGCATCTTTTGTGTTCTGATTTCTGTGGTACTACCCAGAGTCATCCATAATGGAGGTAGTTGGGAAGGGACCCCAACTATTCGTTCCTGAGACAGGGACCCTGAAAGAATGTCAGGAGTGTCAGATAATAAGAAAATTAATTACAGGGTAATGGGACAAGATAACTTTTCTCTTTCTGTCTATGCCTAAGAATTTGCTGGAAATTCATGACACCCCTGTATCTATATCAGACTTAGAGATGTGCCTTGAAACTATCAATTCATATAATCCTTGATTTCCCTCAGAAGAGAATTAAATGGATATGGAAAATTGGAATTGGGTTCAGATAAATGAGGAGAGGAAGCTACTAACTCAAGGACAGGAAGGACCTTGTGGTCAGATACTGACTGACCATCTGTGCTGTGCTTTGTTCTGCTTTTGTATTTAAGGAAGTTCTGAAATAAACCCTGGGCTGTTTGGCTGCTTCAGCATGACTGGACACACCTCCCAATTCTATCCTGTCTTCTGTTTCTTCTGACTTTACTTTGGCCTCGAGAATATCCTATCCAGGAACCCTAGCTGACCTTGTAGGAGCTACTCCTATAGCTCCTACATCCAGCTGTGCAGCTTTCTGGGGAGGGGTGTCTTCATAGGGACACCACAAATTCCAAGGGTGCTCTTAGGTACATTAAGGATATCCTGGGAGCATCAGCAATTGCACGGCATAAATATAAAAAGGAAGTTTGCTGTGTAGCATGAAAAACAAGTAAGGAGTAACTCGAGTATAATTGCAAAATAAGTAATAGCAAAATAAGAAGTAATTTGTATATAATTTTCAAAAAGTTAAATATAGGCCAGGAAAATAGCAAACAGCTGTTTGTACATTACTTATAGATATTTAAAGGTCAGAGGTCCTAAGGAAGGACAACAATAATTGCTTCAGTTTTTGAAATGTATAAAAGATGTGCGCTCCCGGTTTTCTCCAGAATAAGTATAAATCTAGAGCTTTAAAAAGTATATGTGAATGAATGAGTGCATATTTTCTTGGTCTGTGTTTTGACCGTTACTACATTGCTGTTTTATGTGACTATGTTTTTAAAAATGTTAAGTGGTACCAGTACCTGTTTGTCTGTCATTACTGTACATTTTTGTGTATTCACCTTCTTTTTTATCCTGAAAGAGATGAGCAGGCAGCCACTGCCTTTATCCTTCTGGAAATTTTTATTGAATCAGTTCCAGAACTTTGGGTCCCAAAAGAAAAGCTTCTCTAAGGAGAGGTGTGAAACTGACCACCTTCCTTCATTATACTCTGATCTGGACCACCGCCTGACAGCAGTTCCTGCAGGGGACAGGGTTGCATGCTCATGCTCACATCGGCACAGTTCCAAATGAAAGTCACAATTGTGTGTCGTCAAGGAGTTTTTGAAGCATTCCAGTTAAAGAATTTCTTCACACAAATCTCCAATCAATAGAATTGGGAGGGAGGAAACCAAAAGCATAAGTACCCCTACCAGTGTGGAATGGGGCAGCTGCATACTGAATTTGCATATGGCTCATATAGGTCTTTTTAAAACCAGAGTGTATCAAAGGAGATTTTGAAGGAGGAAATTTGTTAGATTTTCATCCCCGATCCTGAACAAGATCAGAGATGGGCTGGATTTTATACTGAGGGATTGGTTACATTTGTGCTGACTTGGAGAAGGAGAGAATATGGGGCTTTATTATTTGGTTGTGCTTTGAGTGTGTGTTTCTTTCACTGGCACTTTTTAATGTTTGGGCTGTTTTCAAGGAGATATTTTTTTTTAGCCAGTTCTAGATTCAGAGGAAAAGTGCTTTCCTTTGGCTCTGCTTTCAGGTCCAAGGTGTGTTTCTTTGACTAGCCCTTTCTCCCACTCATAGGCACAAAAAATGGTTTTGCCCATTAGGTTGCTGGTTCAAACAAAATAAAAAGAGATATCATAGTGCTTAAACAGATTTTTACACTATCGATTTTTTTTCTAGACAATAACTGCTATTGGTTTACTGACTATATGTGTGTTGGCTTAAGATCTTTTAAAAATAAGTTATGATAAGCCCTCCGTTTCCTTCACAGGCCCAAATGATTAGGGTAATATGCATAAACTTTATTAGATTGATTACATACAACAGCCTTTCTCCTGAATGAAGTACAAAACATTAAAACACTCAATTTACTTATAGAGTTTCACTATAGTATAATTATTCTCATGGTTTTGCAGAATACATACATTAAATTCAAAGAGGTTTTCTGAAAGATGGTTAATTTTATGGATTTGGAGATTATTGTGACAAAGGATTTACCACAGATTCCATTCACTGTTATCTCTCCAGTCTGTGTTCTTTTAGGGATTTGAAAATGAGTAAGATGTGAAAAATCTTTCTTACACTGATATACATTCATAAAGATTCCCTACACTGTGTGTTCTTTTATTGCCATGAACAGTACAGTGGTTTCCAAAGGCCTAACCAAACTGATTACATTCATAGGGGTTCTCTCTCCTATGTGATCTTTGTATATTTGAAGATGACTGTGTTTTACAAAGGCCATACCAAAATGATTACAATCATATTATTTCTCTCTACAATGTGTTTTTTTATGCAATTGAAGACGACTGCAACTTGGAACAGCCTGATCACACTGTTTATATTCATGGTGTTTCTATCCAGTATGTGTTCTTCAAAGCAATTGTAGATTACTGTGCAGTGCAAAAGCCTTACAAAACTGTTAACATTCATAGCATTTCCTTCTCTCCAGTATGATTTCTTTTATGCAATAGAAGACTGTTTTGATAGGCAAAGACCTTGCCACATTGGTTACATTCATAGGGTTTCTCCACAGTATGTGCTTTTTAAGCAATTGAAGATGACTGAGACACGCAAAATCCTTACCACAGTGATTACATATAGGGTTTCTCTCCAGTATGTGTTCTTTTATGGTTTTGAAGACTACTGTGTTAGGCAGAGGCCTTACCAAACTGATTACCTTCAACGTGTTTCTCTCCAGTATGTGTCCTTTTATGCTTTTGAAGATCACTGTTTTCAGCAAAGGCCTTACCACACTGATTACATTCACACGGTTTGTCTCCAGTATGTGTTCTTTTATGGTTTTGGAAGACTATGGTGTTGGGCAAAGGCCTTACCACACTGATTACATTCATAGGGTTTTTCTCCAGTATGTGTTCTTTTATGCCTTTGAAGACTACTGTGTTGGGCAAAGGCCTTACCACACTGATTACATTCATAAGGTTTTTCTCCAGTATGTGTTCTTTTATGCTTTTGAAGACTACTGTGTTCGGAAAAGACCTTACCACACTGACTACATTCATAGGGTTTTTCTCCAGTATGTGTTCTTTTATGCAACTGAAGATGTCTGTGCCGGGCAAAGGCCTTACCACATTGATTACATTCATAGGGTTTCTTTCCAGTATGTGTTCTTTGATGACTTTGAAGACTAATGTGTTTTGAAAAGGCCTTACCACACTGATTACATTCATAGGGTTTTTCTCCATTATGTGTTCTTTGATGACTTTGAAGATTACTGTGTTTTGAAAAGGCCTTACCACACTGATTACATTCATAGGGTTTCTCTCCAGTATGTGTTCTTTTATACAGATGTAGAGAACTGTGCCGGGCAAATGCCCTACCACATTGATTACATTCATAGGGTTTCTCTCCAGTATGTGTTCTTTTATGCTGTTGAAGACTTCTGTGCAGGGAAAAGGCCTCACCACATTGATTACATACATATGGGTTTTCTCCAGTATGTGTTCTTTTATGATTTTGAAAATCACTGTGAAATACATAGGCCTTACAACACTGATTACATTTATATGGTTTCTCTCCAGTATGTGTTCTTTTATGCAGTTGAAGATAACTGTGCCTGGCAAATGCCTTACCACATTGATTACATTCATAGGGTTTCTCTCTGGTATGTGTTCTTTTATGATTTTGAAGACTACTCTGAGCTGCAAAGGCCTTACCACACTGATTACATTCATAGGGTTTCTCCCCAGTATGTGTTCTTTTATGCAATTGAAGATTACCATGCTGGGCCCGGTATGTGTTCTTTGATGACTTTGAAGATTAGTGTGTTGTGAAAAGGCCTTACCACATTGATTGCACTCAAAGGGTTTCTTTCCAGTATGTGTTCTTTGATGACTTTGAAACTTACTGTGTTTTGAAAAGGCCTAACCACATTGATTACATTCATAGGGTTTCTCTCCAGTATGTGTTCTTTTATGAAATTGAAGACTTCTGAGCTGGGCAAAGGCCTTACCACATTGATTACATTCATAGGCTTATTCTCCAGTATGTGTTCTTTGATGACTTTGAAGATTAGTGTGTTGTGAAAAGGCCTTACCACATTGATTACAAGCAAAGTATTTCTCTCCTGTATGTGTTTTTGATGACTTTGAAGATTACTGTGTTTTGAAAAGGCCATACCACACTGATTACATTCATAGGGTTTCTCTCCAATATGTGTTCTTTCATGCAATTGAAGTTTACTGTGCTGGGCAAAGGCCTTACCACATTGATTACATTCATAGGGTTTCTCTCCAGTATGTGTTCTTTGATGACTTTGAAGATTACTGTGTTGTTAAAAGGCCTTACCAGATTGTTTACACTCATAGGGTTTCTTTCCAGTATGTGTTCTTTTATGCTTTCGAAGATCACTGTTTTCAGCAAAGGCCTTACCATACTGATTACATTCATAGGCTTTCTCTCCAGGATGTATTCTTTTATGACTTTGATGAGTTTCATAAAGAACAAAGTCTTTATCATCTTGACTGCATTCATAGGGTTTTTTCCCAGAATGCTTTCTTTTAAGCACTTGAATATTACTGTGATAAGCAAAGGCTTTACCACACTGCTTACTTTTAGAGCATTTTTGCCCATTATGTGTTTTTTCTTTCTGTAGAAGGTGAGTGTCATAAGACAAGTCTTTAACACAGTGAGGATACATGGAAAGTTTCTCCTCACCATTTGGATTCCTTTCAATCCTGCACAATAAGTGGCACATTTAAAAAATTTACCTCATTCAAGACACTGTTGAACCATATATCTCTATGAATTAATTTTATAATTTGATCCAATTCTAAAAGGAATTAGGTATTAAAACTTCATAACTCTGTTTAAAATCATGTTTGCTTTTTAATTAATGATCAGGTTGCATCTAGGAATATGAGTATAATGATAAATTCCTTTGTCATGGTTTACCTTTTCACATATAGAAAAACATTTTATATTATATTATTCACACTTTTGAAGACAACTGAATACACTGAGAGATTTACCAACTTTACTGCATTCATAAATTTTACTATACTGTGAATCATATATATTTGCTAAGTGAACTAGGACATTCAGAAGTATTTGCACAAACCTAGAACTCATGTGGCATTTTTGTAATATTTATATATTAATAATGATGTAGAAAACCATCAGTATTGTATACTTGAATCAAATTTAACAAGTATACTCTACATGGGAACTATTGCTGATCTTCTTTTTGTTATCAAGGAGAGGTATGTTAAATCTTTCCATATCCCTATGCTCATAAGCTTATATACACATAGGAAAGGAAGAATAATTCACAGATATGAAATTGAGGTATATGGATTTGTGAGGATTTAATAACCATCTATGCACTTAAAGCTGTGCTTATTGCATTGTTGCTTTTATTTAAAAGTTCTAGGAAAAATTACAATATCATCAGAGGCACATTGTTATCAACTTGCACGTGAAAATTACCTTGCATGTCTTCTAGAACATTGCCAATATTCTTCAGTGTTATGGTCTTCCCAAATGTAACCTGAAATTCAGGACCAGAATATATGTCATATCATTTAACAATGTTCAACATTTAGCTTATTATCTTAAGTGCACCTAAGAACTATGACTGCTTTATTCACCTCATTCTTCTTTCTAAATCAAATTGCAGAACAACATCCTTTACAAAGGAAAAGCTGTTTCCATACTTTGAAACATGAAGGAAATTCATTATTACCTATAGAAATGAGGATCCTGTAGGTCTCCAGCATTACATCTTTATAGAGAATCTTCTGGGAAGGATTCAACAAATCCCACTCTTCCTGAGTGAAGTTGATATACACATCATCATAGGTCACTGCCTTCTAAAATATACGACACATGTGTAAAATGGAAAGCATGACAGTGATAAAGTTGGAAATGCATACTTCTTTCAGAGTATAGACATATGATTCTGGTGTTTCTTAATCTTATTCCATGACATAGACAGTCACTTTTGAAGGAAATTGAAAAGCAAAGTAAACTCTGTCATTTCTGTACTCTTTATAAGGGTTATCACCTCAGAAGAGCAATGTCTATTGACAGGAAGAGACAACAATAAAGATCAACAGTATATAGTATGCATGAGAAAATTGTATGAAGAGTTAAAGACCACACAATAAAAGTAATATGGACACACTGGGTGTATTGTGTCTTTAGCCACAACACTCAGAAAACAGAGGTGGATATATTTGTCTCTAAGTAGAATGTCAGTCAAGCATATGCAATCAGGTCCAGGACCGGTTGAAGAACACATTAAGACACTGTCTCCTTTGCAAAATCAGTGAAACAGACAAATGGAACAGAAAGAACTGAAAGACATTTATTGAAGTTCTTACATATAATTTTGCATTCATTCCAGTTTTGTATTCATCTTCCAGCTATCGAAGTGCCATAATTTAAACTGTAATTCCAATAACATTTTGTAGAATGGAACTTCATGTATAAAGCAGTTAAAATGGACAGATGAAAACACTAGAAATATAAATGTTGGTCATTAATAATCAACACAGGGCTGGTGAGAGGGTAGAGTATTTCAGAGTTCTAGCTGGTCTTGGGTGGCGGTGAGCACATTTTCCAGTACTTACATGGAGATCACAAATTTCCATTGTTCCATGATCAGGAACTCTGAGATCTTTTGATCACCATGATGACCAGGTACCCATGTAATGAATATCCAGACATATAAAATTGTCATATTGATTTTACAAAAAAAATCAATTCAAGAATAACAAGCCAGATGAATTTCATATACTTGCAATTAAGTGACTCAGAATGCTCAGGCAGTATTAATGTGATAAATACATGACATCCTGGGAATCAGAGTGAAACCCTCCTTGAAATTTTAAAATTCAAGATACAAATGAAGCTCAGCACAGCAGCATATACTTGACATATAAAAAACCTGTATTCCAGGGTTAACACCCTAAAATATAAAAATGAATAGAGCCAAAAATGATGTCCCCCTTTACTTTCAGGTATTTGGAACCACACAGTAAGGGTTACTCAGACAAGCAAACAAAATAATTAAAATAGCAGGTTGCCAAACTCTGTAAAAGCAACTGTTTCTGCTATATCTTATTTTTAGTTATAGAATATACATAAGATATAGAATACATAGATCAAGCCTATTATGATAGCAAAATCATTTCAGTATAAGTAAAAAATTGTCAAATTAATGACAAACACAAAACAGTAGAGATAAATGTCAGGAAATAGTTGAGGGTACTAAGACTGACCACATACAGTGAGGAATTTCATCTAGACAGGCTTCTCCTACTAAAGATTCACACTTGTCTGCATTTGTTTTTATTGCATACCTAAAATTGTTTACTGTCCAGGGGTGCTTTTTAAAATGCTAAGCACTTTTTAAAAATGTAAGCTGCATCATTGCTAAGGGAAATACAGCAGAGCCTGCTTTCCCCACCCAGTCCAGCATGGCTTGCTGCATATAAGCTGCATGCACTGCCCTACTTCCAGGCACACAGCCAGTACATGCAACCATTATGCAAGCTTCAGCATGCTCCTCACAAACCCCATCCAAATACCTGGTCTCCTAAAAGAACTAGAGCTCATACTAGCAGCACGTCCCAGAAATTCTACATGTCAAAATGGTGCATCTTTTTTGCCTGCTACTGCTGCTGAGTCAGGAAAACCTCTCTTAAAGGAGGTGTGGCATGCCATCAGCAAAGAGCAACACTCTGTGTTAAACCTCTCGATGTTTTTTTCCTGGAATTCCTTTTCAAGCCCTCTCAGGTTTTACATGGATTTAGTTAGTTATGTGAGCACCAATTTGTTCCAAAAAAAGGGTCACTTGTCCTTTCCAGCCACCCAGCTAGCTTAGATTCAAAAATAATTACACAGAAACTATTAATTACAACACTGCTTGGCCTATTAGCTCTAACTTCTTATTGGCTAACACTTACATATTAATATAATCCATCTCCATTAATTTGTATATCACCATGAGGTCATGGCCTACCAATAAATCACGTCTAGTAACTTTATCTAATGGTTTGGAAAGTAAGATATTTTCCCTTGAATGCTGGCTCTTTCCTGGGTCAGGTCACCTGTTCTGGTGTATTGCCTTGTTAAGTTCTACCGGCCGCTTTTGTGATTTTGATATGCCTATTATCATTTTCCTTGCCTATGGGTTTTCCACCTATGTCTGTAAAAACTAGAAACCTCATGGAGATCTGCCCTTATTCTTACTCTTCTTTTTCTTCTCCTCACTATTTCTACATTTTCCACTTAATCTCCGTTCTCCTTACTCTTCTCCTTATTCTTTCTCTTCTATGTGCTTCCTTCACTTCATTTTTTCCTCTTGCATGAAAAATAAAGAAGACACAGAAGTAATGTTCTTAAGTTTAATTTTACATTCAAATCCTCCCCTGCTGTAGATATCCATTATGGAGGTCTATGGGGATACTGAGGCTGGTAATCAAGGCCCCCTAATAGAGACAGAAATGACACCCCCACCTTTTCTCTTTTATTGTCCTTCTAGCAGAAGGTGTGACACAAATTAAAGGTGTGCCTTACAGCTTCAAGTTCTAAAAGAAGAGTCATCCTGTCTGCTTGAGTTTTGAACTCCTCCTCAGCTGAAGTCACCTTTTCATCATATTTGCATGGAATACAAGGATCTTTATACACTTTTCCCATTTCTGGAGATTATTCACATTATTCTTCCTCAGATTTCTTGTCTCACTAATTTTCTAATCATGCCCTTTACTAATCCCTGACTTATCCAGCCAACCCACTGGATAGAGTCCATCAGTCAGTAAATTGCTAGTTGCACATTAGGTCAATTCTTCCAAATAAACTGTATGAAAATGTCTACTCTTTGAACTTCTGCCCACTGTGAAGATTTCCCTTTACAAGTATCTTTCAGTGTTGTGCCAGTAAGGGGTTGCAATCCTGCAGCTGTCTAATTCTTGTTGGTTCCAGCATGATGTATAGAGCCATCAGCCAGGCCCTAGGCTTCTCTTCCTTATTCAGCCAATCATATGGAATAGGCTATAGGTGTATGTTTAACAGCAGAAGGCATTGTAACAGGAGTAGAAATGATTGGCATCTGGCCACTTCTTCATGTAGCTTCCTTGTGCCTTTGCTCTGCTTGGTTCTGATCTCTTATATACCACTTGCATTTGATAAAAGATTACAGATACACATGTCCTACTTTATAACTTGATAGATCTGATAATACCCAGCTCATGATGGGCATTATAGGTCACATGATAAGGTGTTTACCCACTGTCAAATATTCAGTTTCTCCCAGAGACTGGAATTAATGGCATGTGCTCATATTTGACTATATTTATTTTTGAAAGTAATTATATGGGCAGTAGTAGCAGACACTTGGAATGCATTTAAGAGATCCTTTATTGTTCCAGTTTTCCAGTGATCCTTTTCTTGTAACTCAGTTTTCTTCTATTCTTGTGTGTCTGTGTGTGTGTATGTATGTGTGTGTATGTATGTATATAGACTATGTATCAAAGACCATAAATTGCAGTGAACTTCCTGCCTCTGTTTCAAGATTACTGGTATGAAAAGAATGTACTACCACACTGTTCAAGGATTCCTAGTCAGGGTCAGAAACCTAATGTTGATTAAAAAGTAGATTTCTCCTCCATTTGACAGAATTGCTCTTAGGAAGGGATCAGCTCCCTAATGGTTTATCCAATGAAAAGTAGTCAGTCCACTATCCTTACATACACAACCAACAAAAATGGAAGCAGTGAATTGCATTCATGTATCAGCATAGTTATTCACCCACACTTAACAAGATGAAGTTGGAAGGGATTTGTGGCAGGGATTAAATGAACAAATAAACTCCAAAAGTAATGTACCTTCTTTTAATTAACATTTTTGGGGCTTAATTTTAAATTAAAAAGAGCAGCTAGATAGTTGGCTCAGCAATTAGAGAACTGGGTGCTATTACAGAGGACCCTGATTGCATTCCTGGACCCTGCATGCTAGCTCACCATCTGTTCTAAATCCATTCCCAGGTATCTCATCCCTTCTTCTGCCCTCTGTAGGTACTGTGCACAGGCATATTCACACAAAACACCATATAAGTAAATAAATTTAAGGTTAGAAAAAATAAAGGATGAAATTCTCTACAGTAATGTCACAACCCTGAGAAAAGCAACAAGCCAGGTCTAGTTAAAATGGACTCCTTGTCTTCTATGGAAGCAGCTGGGGCCTTCTGCATTGCCACCCTGCACAGAGCAAAAGCAGCTTTGCTCTGAGATTAATAGAGATCATCATAACCATTCTTTCAGAAGCACTGTATAGAGGGCTGTTAGGTAGGTGACTTTTCCTTGAAGTTTTCTGGCTTTGTGTTCTTCATGTTTTGTAGCTGTGAGAATTATGGTTTTGGTACAGTTGTCTTTTAGATCAAACATCAAAATTAACAATCAACTTTTCACAGTGTCATCTCCTTGATTTTCAACTAAGAACTTATGGTATCATATGAACATGCCAGAGGCATTTCTTTCCATCATTTTCTAACTCACATATGTTCCTACATGACTTTGAAGGAAGAATGTCCCTAAATATCTGTTTTTACATTGTATTCATGTTTGGTAGTGGATTTATTAACTGAGCATGCTTAAGAAAAGGGAAAACATTACATGCACATGTTCAGACATCCTAAGTAAAATCCCCATACTTCCTTTGTTGACAAAAAAACACTGATTTGAAAATTACTCCTGTGTACTGTGTGCCTCCTGCAAGCAATATTTTTTGTTTCGTTTTGTTTGTCTTGGCTGTTGAGATGCTATTTTTGGTAGTCAAACTGACTACCTCTGGGATTAACTAATACACAACGAATTAATTATATCTGAGAAAGATTTTACTTAAATGTTTTGAAATGGAAAAATCCTCGTGGTGGCATACAGATTAGTAGATATGGGTTAGTCAAGATGTGAGAGTTAGCCAATAAGAGGCTAGAACTAATGGACCAGGCAGTGTTTAAATGAATACAGTTTCCATGTAATTATTTTGGGTGTAAAGTAGTCAGGGAGCCAACGTGAATGCAGCCCACCATTCCTTTTTGCAACAGCTTTTTAGACAAAAAGGAAGAAATGTTACTGAAGTTCTTAGTAATTCCATCATTGACAGGAGACCAAAAACATCAAAAATACTTTAGGAGCTATGACTTTTGTTGCTAAGTGATTCTGGGGTCCTTAGGAAGCAGGAAAGTTTAAAGTGGTACTGAAGGCCTGTAAGGAGAAAAGGACCCTTCATTAATCTCTATTCTAGGTGCAGACCTAACATTTCAACGTGGCTATGTCAAACCGCTGGCAAAGGAATCTAGTCTGTGGAGATCAAGAAATGGCAACTTATCTATCAGAAATAATAGTTTAACTAATTTCACATTAGCAACCACAACTAGAAACAAGCTAGAAATTTTAAGCTTCCTTCCTACCCCTGCTTTCTGAACTGTGACTATGATTTCTTGAAATACGTGGACAGTGAACTCTGATTTTCACAAAAGTACCTCTGTATCACTACTCCATAATAAAATCTGGACAGCATTAGAACACAAATTCCCCTCCCTCTTTGTCTTCTTACTGTGAAGTCAAGGTTTACGCTGGAATATCTGACTCAGTTAGACTAGGAGGCAGAAAATGGGTGGTCGAAATGATGTAATTATAATTTCCAAAAATTATGTTAAGAAACTGTAACAAGCTTTATAGCCATGTTCTCCAGGGCACCTCCAGCTCCTACTGCAGGGACTTCTTGATTTCTCAAGGCCCTCCCCTCCCCCCATGTTCACCCTTTTGTCTGCAGGGTCTTTGGAACTTCAAGAGTCCTGTGCCTGTGCTGAGGACATCCTTACAGACCTGTGAGTGGGTGCAATCCCTGGGCAGCGAGGAAAGTCTGGGAAAGAAGCACTGGGCCCCTCAGCTCCTGCTGCAGAGCCTTTTTTGTTCCAAGCATCCCTGCTTCCCTACCCCGACAAGCATGCCCGATTGCCATAAGGTCCTTGGCCCAGGAACAGTTCCTGCTCCAGCACTGAGGCTATCTACCCAGAGGGGAACAGTGTCTACTCCTACACTGAGACTATCCACCCAGAGGGGAACAGTTCCTGCTCCTGCACTGAGGAGATCTACCCAGAGCCAGTCACAGAACAGATTGGACCAAGACGCCAAGACTATCCTGGCTGCATTTGAAGGAAGAGATGTGCAGGTGTCAATGCAAGATTTGCTCCAACCTGAAAGTGAACATGACAACACCAGATTCCAGGGATCACACAACAAGAAGACTTGAACACCCTATTCCAGAAGAAGTAGAAGAAATCAACTTGAAACATAACATTATGAAAATAATAGAGGACCTTAAACAGGAGGTGAAAAACTGCTACAAAGAAATGGAGAAGACAAACAGAATAATGAACGAATATTAAGAGTTGCAAGGGAAGAAGGTCAGTAACATATAAAGGGAAACCTATCAGAATCACACCTGACTTCTCAATGGAAACCATGAAGGCCAGAAGGTCTTGGATAGATGTGCTGCAGAAACTAAGAGACCATGGTACCAAGCCCAGACTACTATACCCAGCAAAGGAAAACTTGCATTCACCATCGATGGAGAAAACAAGATATTCCAGGACAAAAGCAGATTTAAACAATACATAGCCACAAACCCAGCCTTACAGAAAATACTAGAAGGAAAAACACAAACCAAAGAATCCAACAACACCCATAATAACATAAGCATCTAACAACCCTCCACAAGCACAACTCAAAGGAGGAGAACACACAAACACCACCACCGGAAAAAATAACCAGAGTTAGGAACCACCGGTCATTAATATCACTTACTATCAATGGACTCAATTCACCCATTTAAATAGCACAGGTTTAAAGAATGGATATGAAAACAGGATCCAACATTCTGCTGTTTACAAGAAACACACCTCAAACTCAAAGACAGACACTATCTCAGTGTAAAGGGTTGGGAAAAGGTTTTCCAACCAAATGGACCAAAGGAACAAGTGAGTGTGGCTATACTAATTTCTAACAAAATTGATTTCAAGCTAAAGTCAATCAGAAGAGATGGAGATGGACACTTTATACTCATATGAGGAGCAATACATCAGGAGGAAGACTCAATCCTGGATATCTATGCCCCTAATATAAAAGCACACACATATGTAAAAAAAACATTACTAGAACTCAAAGCATATATCAAAACCCACACTCTAATAGTAGGAGATTTCAACACACCTCTCTCACCAATGGACAGGTCAATCAGACAAACACTTAACAGAGAAATAAGAAAACTAACAGATGTAATGAATCAAATGGACTTAACAGATATCTATAGAACATTCCACCCAAACAGAAAAGATTATACCTTCTTCTCAGCATCTCTCGGAACCTTGTCAAAAAATGATCACATAATTGGTAACAAAGCAAACATCCATAGATACAAAAGAATTGTAGTAACCAACTGTGTACTATTGGATTACCATGGAATAAAGTTAGAATTCAACAACAATTCTACCCCCAGAAAGCCTACAAACTCATGGAAAAAGCTGAATAGTCAACTACTGCACCACCCCTGGGTCACGGAAGAAATAAAGAAAATAAAGTCTTCCTTGAATTCAATGAAAACAGACACACAACATACCCAAACCAATGGGACACTATGAAAGCAGTGCTAAGAGGAAAGTTCATAACACTTAGTGCCCACATAAAGAAAATGGAGAAAGCACACATTAGAGACTTAACAGCACACCTGAAAGCTCTTTAAAAAAAGAAGCAGACTCACCCAGGAGGAGTAGAAGACTGGAAATAATCAAACTGAGGGCTGAAATCAACAAAATAGAAACACGGAAAACAATCCAAAGAATCAATGAAACAAAAGTGGGTTCTTGGAGAAAAATCAACAAGATTGACAAACCCCTATCCAAACTAATCAAATGGCAGAGAGAGCACACACAAATTAATAAGATCAAAACGGAAAAGGGAGACATAAACACAAACACAGAGGAAATTTAGAGAATCATTAGATCTTACCAAAGCCTGTATGCCACAAAATTGGAAAATGAAAAAGAAATAGACATTTTTTTAGATAAGTACCATATACCAAAATTAAATCAAGGCCAAGTGAACAATTTAAATAGACTTGTAATTCTTGAAGAATTAGAAGCTGTCATCAAAAACATCCCTACTTAAAAAATCCCAGGACCAGATGGTTTTAATGCAGAAATCTACCAGAACTTCCAAGAAGAGCTAATACCTATACTCCTTAATGTATTTCACAAAACAAAAACAGAAGAGTCATTGCCAAACTCCTTTTATAAAGCTGCAGTTGTCCTGATACCAAAACCACACAAAGACACAACCAAGAAAGAGAATTACAAGCCAATCTCACTAATGAACATTGATGCAAAAATTCTCAATAAAATACTGGCAAACTGAATCCAAGAACACATCAAACAAATTATACATTATGATCAAGTAGGCTTCACCCCAGAGATGCAGGGCTGGTTCAACATATACAAATCTATCAATTTTATATGATGTAATCCATTATGTAAATAAACTGAAAGAAAAAACATATGATCATTTTATTAGATGCTGAGAAAGCATTTGACAAAAATAAACACCCCTATATGATAAAGGTCTTGAAAAGACTAGGGATACAAGGTTCATACCTAAATATTATAATAGCTATATTCATCAAGCCAACAGCTAAAATCAACTTAAATAGAGTGAAACTCAAAGCCATTCCACTAAAATCAGAAACAAGAGAAGGCTGTCCACTCTCTCCGTACCTCTTCAATATAGTGCTTGAAGTTCTAGCAATAACAATAAGACAACATAAGGAGATCAAGGGGATTCGAGTTGGAAAGGAAGAAGTCAAACTCTTTTTACTAAAAGATGATATGATAGTATACATAAGCAACCACAAAAATTCCACCAAAGAACTCCTACAGCTGATAAGGACCTTCAGTAATGTGGCAGGATACATGATGATCTCCAAAAAATCAGGTGCCCTCCTATACACAAAGGATAAAGAAGGAGAGAGGGACATCAGAGAAGCATCACCTCTCATGATACCCACAAATATCATAAAATATCTTGGGGTAACTCTAACCAAAAAAGTGAAAGTCTATTTGACAAGAACTTTAAATCTTTAAAGAAAGAAATTGAAGAGGATACCAGAAAATGGAAGGATCTCTCATGCTCTTGGATTGTGAGGCTCAACATAGTAAAAATGGCAATTCTACCAAAAGCAATCTATAGATTCAATGCAATTCCCTTCAAAACGCGAACAAAATTCTTCACAGACCTTAAGGGAACAAGAATCAATTCTATATGGAAAAACAAATCAGCCAAAATATCCAAAACAATCCTTTACAATAAAAATATTTCCAGAGGCATTACCATCCCAGACTTCAAACTCTATTACAGAGCTACAGTAATGAAAACAGCTTGGAAAGGGCATAAAAACAGAGATGTTCATGTGTTTTTAAAGGATGTACTGAGTGAAAAAAGCATAATAAAAAACTTAAAAGGGAACATTATTGTTCTGATAAATAACAATATTTCTTCAAATTCTATAATTTTATGGCCAAATAATTTCATATGTTCACAGTAATGAGATATTTTTATTGCATTGTCAATTCAATCCTTTAAAAAATGTTTTATGTGTGTTTTTGTGAATACACATGTGCCATGCTATGTATGTAGCACAGATAGGAAAACTAACAGGTGTCTATGATCTACTTCCACTTTGTGACTTTTAGTCCTTAAACCTAGGGAGTCATTTGACTGCAAATACCCTCAAAGACACTTCTTTTGGTTGAAAAATTATTTGTGAATGAGATGATGTAAGAATGTGTATAAGTAACTGATAAAGTTAACATATATGAAAAAATTGTAGGAATATTAGGGTAAACAAGATATAGAAGTCAGGTTATCAGACTTAGATGCAATAAACTTTAATAAATGATGCAATTTTATGGCATGTAATTTTGGTTGTGAGAAAGTATAAATACTTGTCTTGTTCTCAGAATGAAAACAATTAAAACATCTGTGCTGGTAAGTATATTTTCACATGCAAAGAGAATCGACTATTCAAATTGTCCCATGGTCCTCTATTCCTGTATGAAATTACATTTACAATTTGAAAAGAAAACAAGACTTTACTTTTGTAATATTTCTTCTAATTAAATTCGAACACCAATGAGATGACTCAGTGGGAAAGGACTTTTATGGGCAAGACTAGAATCCCAACCTCGATTACATCTTGAATTTTGCAGGAAAATAGATTGGTCCATGGTCAACAATTGAAAAAAAATCATTTTGTCACTTCAAAGATTCGCATTTAATGATCCTTAAAGAAGGATTCTTAAAAGAAATGCAACACTAGCTCAGATTGAGAGATAGATGTTTAATTATTAGGGATAGACTCACAAATTATAATTCTATGCTTGAACTGAGATCAGAAACCGAATCATGCAGCCAGGAAAGAGGCTGGACAAAAGCTCTATACTGGCATATATAATATAAGAGGCCATGCCCCAGAGGTAAAAATTTTTTCTAAATTCTTTTTTCTTTCTGTCCCATGTTCCTGACATGGATCAGCAACTCTGAATTTTATTTAATAACATGTATGGATTTATAGAGAGACAGAGCCAGTGTCGAACTCCAAAGCCAGCTCTATATATTCATAAACTTTTATCCACCTACAAAAGGCACCCAATGAAATGATAAGATAGAAGTGTAGATTATTGAATCTGCTCTTTAAAAAAATAAAGAGGCATTGCAGTGTTGTTTTTTGTTGCTATTGTTTATCAGGTGTTCTTGTTTTATTTTATTTTTTTCTTTACATTTTCCCCTTTTATTTGGAGGGAATGGGAAGAAGTTGCAAAAGGAGTTGGGAGCTGGATTTTGTTTATTTTTTTAAAATCATTTACAAGGGATGGGTTTTTTAAAATAATGTGTCATGAAGAATGTTGTTTATGGAAAAAAAGAAAAATGATTTATTTTTTGCTACATGGATTATGGCCCAAGATGTGGATTATGCTCTATCTCTGTGCCCAACACAATGCACATCTGAGAAATGTCTGCAGATCAGAAACTCCTTTGCCGCCTGGAATTAAGCTTTACTACATCACACCACTGCAGCTAGTGGTGGCATCACATTAAAAGCATTCAAATCATGCATTGCAAGAAGATCAATATCTTCATTTCCTACCAGTGCCTAAAATATTTGTAATATTTATAACACATATCTGAAATTGGAATGCAATATTGAGAACTTCTAGAATCTAGACCTTCAGTTTTCTTATCTCTCTTCCCACTGCACACCAAGAGCAGTGTCCATGTGTGTGCTCTGGACAATCACCATCATATCCTGAATTTCCAGAGTCACCCCTGCCCCAATAAATTCATATACAGGGAAGCTCAGAGGACAAGGGCCACTGCCAACATGAACCACATGGACCAACATAACTAGAGTCTGTCTCATGATCAGTCCAAGTCACAGCAGAAATGACAGTTCAACAGATCTGAACACTCAACACTCACCATGGTATAGCTTGTGATCTTCCTTACTACTCCTACTGCAGAGGCAGAATAGAATCATGGAAAGAACCCACAAGTGTCTGCCACTAGTACTCTTGAATCCTAACCCTTCCCAGAATCCCTCACTGGCTAGGGCCACCCAGCTGGGCTTCTCAATATTAGCAGCTTCTGTATAGGAGGATCAGAGATCAAATGACTCAGACAGTACAATCCTTCCAGTTCTGCCCTCCCAGTCCAGCAGACAGGGCCCTAGTTTAGAAAATTTGTATTTAGTACACATTATTCCACTCTCCTAGAGCACATCCTGTTCCTCATCCAAAGTACAGGGTCCTTTGCATGCAGATTCCATTGCACACTCACTTTCCAGTGCAGCCATTCCATTGCCCCAGAGAGGGGAAATCCTAAAGACACAGGTCACATATAATGTAATCATTGTTCCTGTGTAACTGTGATTACTTTGTAACTGTTGCTAAAGAAAAGCAGACCATGAATTAGAAAACAATCAAGATCATGTTAGGGCTTGGAGGGAGCAAAGACAATGTGAATATGATGTAGTTTTAATCTCAAAAATTATTTTGAAAAGTTGAAACAGGCTTTATGACCATGTGCTCCAGAGACTAAGGATTTGTTTTAGAGCACAATTAATACTTCTCATGTACTTTCCCTAAAGATGAAGATCTTAATCCAGAAAAGTAACAGTCCTATTAAGCAGGGCCACATTGTACCCAGATCATCTATTTTCTATGAACTATTGTAAATATCACAATTAGGTTTGAAGATAAGGTCAGGCCCATACCCAGATTGGCATTGTCTGTGGACTGCTAACAACGGTCAATTGGGACAGTCATACAGCATCACAATTGACTGCTGATTCCACATAAGTAATCTCAGTTGAAGGAGGAAAGCTCTCTCCCTCAGGCCAACCTCTCACTTCCTGCACTGTTTCTCCACCAACTTCAAAGTTGGTCAATGAATTAAATTCCTATACCAATCCCTCTTCATTTCCAAGTCCCCAACAAAAGCCAGAAAGATCAGCAGACACTCATTAACTGCTCTATTTTTCTTTCTCACTGACTAGTAAAGGACAAACCTGAAGGAGTTGGAGGACTGTCTTCACAGAACAGAGCAGGAGAGGCAGGATTAGGTGTTCAAATTAATTCTCAATTATGTAGCATGAGGCAAGCCTAAAGTATAGGAGACATTGCTCTGCATAGAAATCAATATAATTTGAAAGAAATGAAATGAAACTATCAATGACTTAGAAACATTGGAGAAGAGAAACAGATAGAGATAAGAGCAATACACTTAAAGAAAGTATTTGAAACTGATACCAAAAAGTGATTTTTAAGGTGATGATAATAATGCACATTTAGCTGGGCAGTGGTGGTGCACGCCTTTAATCCCAGCACTTGGGAGGCAAAAGCAGGTCGATCTTTGTGAGTTTGAGGCCAGCCTGACCTACAAGAGCTAGTTCCAGGACAGGCTCCAAAGCTACAGAGAAACCCTGTCTTAGTACAACAAAAAAGTGCACTTTTAAGATTAAATAAAATTTTTTTAATTGACTTTAAGGAAGAGTAGGCCCTTCCCTAGGAGAGAGGATGCCATTAACAAGAGATAGATTGATGGTGCCCATATACATATGTTGACTGCTGAGATCTGTAACATATAGAGCTAGTCAATGGTCTGTTTTTCAAATCTCTGAGCTGACATACATCTGTCAAGCAAGATCGATCATATATCTCTTACCAAAAGCAATCTACAGATTGAATACAATGCCCATCAAAGTCCCATCAAAATTCTTCAAAGACTTTGAAAGAATGGTACTCAAATTCATATGCAAAAAGCAAAAAAAAAACCCAAGATAGCCAAAACAATCCTATACAATAAAAGAACTTCTGGAAGCATTACAATCCCTGACTTCAACCTTTACTACAGAGCTACAGTACTGAAAACAGCCTGGTATTGGCATAAGAACTGACAGGAAGACCAATGGAACTGAAAAGAAGACCCAGATATCAATCCACATATCTTTGAATAGCTGATATTTGACAAGGAAGCAAAAAATATCAAATGGAAAAATGAAAGCATATTTAACAAATCGTGCTGGCATAACAGGATATCAACAAGTAGTAATATTAAAATAGACTGATATCTATCACCATGCACAAAACTCAAGTCCAAGTTGATCAAAAACCTCAACATAAAGCCAGCCACACTGAAACTTATAGACTAGAAAGTAGGAAGTATACTTGAAGGCATTGGCACAGGAGACCACTTCCTAAATATAACCCCAGCAGCACAGACACTGAGAGAAACGATAAATAAATGGGACCTCCTGAAACTAAAAAGTTTCTGTAAAGCAAAGGAAAAACAAGAACCTATAGAATAGGAGAAAATCATCACTAACCCCACATTAGACAGAGGTCTGATCTCCGAAATATACGAAGAATTCAAGAAATTGAACACCAAAAGAACACATAATCCTATAAAAAATGGAGTAAAGACCTAAACAGAGAACTCTCAATAGAGGAATCTAAACAGGCTGAAAGACACTTAAGGAAATGTTCAATATCCTTAGTAGTCAGAAAAATGCAAATCAAAACAACTTTGAGATTCCACCTAACACCTGTAAGAATGGCCAAGGTCAAAAACTATGAAGACAACTTATGCTGGAGAGGTTGTGGGGAAAGGGGAACACTCCTCATTGCTGGTGGGAATGCAAGCTGGTACAGTCCCTTTGGATGTCAGTGTGGCAATTTCTCAGAAAATTAGGAAACAACCTTTCTCAAGACCCAGTATTACTACTTTGGGTAAATAACCAAAGGATGCTCAATCGTGCCAAAGGACATGTGCTCAACTATGTTCATAGCAGCTTTGTTTGTCATAGCCAGAACCTGGGAATAACCTTAATGCCACTCAACTGAAGAATAGATAAGAAAAATGTGGTACATTTACACAGTGGAGTGCTAAACAGCAGAAAAAATAATGACATCTTGAATTTTGCAGGACAATGGATGGAATTAAAAAAACACTATTTTAAGTGAGGTAACCCAGACACGGAAAGATAATTATCACATGTACTCATTCATAGGTGGTTTTTAAGCATAAAGCAAAGAAAGTCAGCCTACAAACCACAATTCCAGACATTAGACAAAAATGAGGATGCTAAGAGGGACTTAGAGTTCTAATTTACATGAGAAGTAGAAAGTATAAAAAGACAAGATCTTCTGAGTAAATTGGGTGCATGGGGACCTTGGGAGAGTGTTGAAGAGGGGAGTGGAGAGGCAGGGAGTGAAGCAAAGAAAATTGTAGAGCTCAGTAAATATCAAAAAAAAAGATTGATCATATCTGCAGAGGATAGTTGCCTAATTGCAAATTCAATGTTTCTTGACTCAAGATAACCTTCCTAATCTGGATACCCACACAATCTGGTCTGTGTTCATTCACATGACATTAATTTACACATGCTGGGCAATTACAAACCACTCCTGCTACCACAATCAGGCCATTTTCATAGTGGTGTCTCAATCAGGCAACAGCTGATTGCATATGCTGTGCCCCTTGCAGTGTACACAATAATTTATTCTTCCTATTGTGGTCTGAGGACAGAAGAAATGCTCCATATGCAAATCCTTTTCCTGCAACTGCATTGGGCAGTCAACTACATGACTCAAATGCATTATTTTATTTTATTTGTTTTTGAGACAGGGATTCTCTGTACCTTTGGTGCCTGTCCTGGAACTAGCTCTTATAGACCAGGCTGGCTTCATACTCACAGAGATCTGCCTATCTCTGTCTCTCAAGTGGTTGGATTAAAGGCATACACCACCACTGCCAGCAAATACATAATTTTAAAACTGTGAATTGGTACAGTCATTTAAGAACTTTTGAAGGTGTAATATAGTGGACACGGAAGGTCACTGTCCAGAAAAGCAACTGACAGGGACCAAGGCCATGTGAGTCAACAGAAGTTGTCTCAGAAACAATATTTCTATCAGGATGGAAATGCAGCTCTTCTAGAATTAATATACCTTTCCACTGAGAAATCACATCACACACTTAGAAGATTAATAAAGAAAAGTCTCTTTAATGATGTCATGAATTGATCTCTGTTCAATGCTCAAGGGGAGCTAGGTTAGATAGGTTTTGCATTCAATATATGCTGTTACCAATAAGTATCCCTTAGGATAATGGTCCAGATTATACTTTGAACAATTGAAACAGAAACAGGCAACTTACCAGTCTAAATATTTAGGCCAAAATATTCTCAGGATACTTTCTTAGGTATGCCAGTGACCTGTTACAGCAGGTCATTCTTCACTGAATGGGGTTCTAAGATGAAGATCACAAGGGAGGAGAAAGGCTGGACTGGACAAGTACAAGGTAAGAAAGATAGGGTGGGGAGATGTGGCAGAAGATAAGTCCCATGCCTAGTAAGCTTCTTAGGAAAAATAGCTTCTTAGCCTAGCACTGGTGGGGCATGCCTTTAATCCCCACCAGCAGATCTCTGTGAGTTCAAGGCCATCCTGGTCCACAAGAGCTAGTTCCAGAACAGGCTCCAAAGCTTCGGAGAAACCCTGTCTTGAAAAACCAAAAAAAAAAAAAAAAAGGAAAAAGAAAAAAAGCATCTTGCCAGGTGATGGTGGCATAAGCCTTTAATCCCAAGAAACAGAGAGAAGAGCCCTTTGCCTCTCTGTGAGTTCAAGGCCAGCCTGGTCTACTACTTCCTATAGGAGAATTGAAAGAATTAGAAACTATCCTACAATGGGGCAAATATAGAAAGAGGAGAGTCCAACAATTCTATGCAAAGGGTATACAGGGTATTTCAAAATCTTTGCTATGTACAGAGCGGCCTTGGTACTGACAACCATAGCTCCATATGGTGGGAAGGGATAGGTTGTCAAGATCTGAAGCAACCCCTCCACAAAAGCCTGGGCAACAGACCATTATGGGCTCTTCAATCCATATTCCTGGTTTTAGAGAAGGAGCTCTGTTTTATTATCAATATATCAGGTCCTTAGGGAAACTCACAAGGCTTAGGTCCCAGGCTGTTACTAGGTCTGCAGTAATGTCCCTTCTCCATGCCTGAAGTCCTATATGAAAGTCTTGATTGATCAGGTGAGTCCTTCCACAACAGTGTTTTACATTTCAAATATATGTCACCTGCTGTTCATATTGCTCATCTGACAGAACTATGCTTTTCTCAAAAAAAAAAAACTGGAACTTTATGGCGTGCCAGACTTTAAGGTTGGTTGTGACCCTGTAATGCCTCTTTTAGAAGATTGTTAAGAGGTCTGTTCTTTGATATTTCAATGGGCCTAGTGATTTTTTTTGAGACAGGGTTTCTCTGTAGCTTTGCGGCCTGTCCTGGAACTCACTTTTCAGATCAGGCTGCCTTGAACTCACAGAAATCCACTGGTCTCTTCCTCAAGTGTGCTGGAATTAAAGGCCTGCACCACCACCACCCAGCAGTGAGTTTTTATTTTTAAATCAGTGATGGCTTCTTTGAAATGGTTTGGAGTCAAATATCTGGACGATCCTGGTAAACAATGTATACCTTGGCATTCTAATCTCTACCAGCCCTAATTAACATATGCTGACATTTTGAGTGTTTTAGATGCAGTTCTCCCTCTGCTAAATTCTACTTTGTGAGGCTGAATTATTTTTTAATAATTAAGGTAGGTGGGGAAGACAGAACAGAATTTTGGAGGAAGAAAGCAGAGTCAGAGAGAGCCACCTGCCCATGCTGCTAGGTCAGACATGTTGAATCTTTCCCAGTAAGCCATGAGCTCAT
Source organism: Myodes glareolus (assembly GCF_982192425.1). Taxonomy (NCBI): domain Eukaryota; kingdom Metazoa; phylum Chordata; class Mammalia; order Rodentia; family Cricetidae; genus Myodes; species Myodes glareolus. Next base: position 31,538,659 of record NC_142052.1, on the reverse strand, counting down.
GGTGACATACAGATTATTAGAAATGGGTTGAATCAAGATGTGAGAGTTAGCCAATAAGAGGCTAGAACGAATGGGCCAGGCAGTGATTTAATAAATACAGATTTCTGTGTGGCTTTTTGGGGGTATAAGCTAGCCGGGCCAGGGATGCAGCCTGCTCTCCACTACATCACCTACCTGCTCCTCATTCGGGCATATCATCTTTGGTGATAACAATTTTTTCCTAGATACCTGCCTCTCACCTCCCCCAAGGAACAAATGCCTGACATCTCTGGGATGACAGTACTTGGGATGCCTCTCCAGCCACACCTTTTGCTGAATGTGGACACCTAGCTCTCCCCTTTCCCACGATGCCCTGTGCCCACAGGAAGTAGCCAGATTTGAGACTACATTCCCCAAATTCCAGCTGGCCAGGTCCAGAGTGCTAACTCTCTGGGTCAGGGGGCTAGAATAGATGCAAGGGCTGGGGCCTAAGCTCCCAACGTAACATTCTAGGCTCTTTGGATATAGGGGTGACAGAAAATTGGAGTGGTAAATATAAAAAACATTTAGGCTCTCTTTGGAAAAAAGGATGTAGACTCAAATCTGGCTACTTCCTGTGGAGTGCTCAGAACCACTTCCACAGAATATTTAAGTGAACTCCCAAAAGAGGAACACGTGGTCTCTTTCCCTTCCTCTCACTGGTCGCGTTCGTGACCTCTTGGGGCCACCCGAGAGTGCAGAACTCCCATTAAACCTGGATCTATTTTTTAATTTGGTTTGTTTTGATGTGAGTTGATTGGAATTTTGCATCGGCAGAGAGCTCACATTAGGAAAATATTCCTAACATCTTTGATGGTCTCTATATCTTTATTCCCCATTTTAACACATATCCTGCTTTTTTATTCTAAGCTCAACATATCGTTAAGGCAAAGAGGTTGATTTAACTCAGCAGGGTTTTTTATTATCTAATGTCTCCCCACAGCTGTTTCCTTTCCATTAACATTAAAAACTTTAAAGTTAATAATCCATTCTGTAACCTATATTTGGGTGTCTTAATTACCCCATTCTGTTAACTGAGCATATTTTTAAGATGCCTGATGAAGTAATATTCTAATTAATCCTTATCAATAAAAAATTAGGAGTCAGATATGGGTGTCTGAACCTGAAAGATCAGAGAAGCAGCAGAGCACCACCAGTGACTTGGACTTCCTCCATCTAAAAAAGACAAAGATCCTCTCTCAGAACCACCTGTCTACTTCCTGCCTATTATCAGATCATAGTCCTCAAAACCTCTATAAAAGAGATAAAGGCTATCTCTGATCTCTGACTACAAACAAAGTTTATTATCAAAGTATATACATTTCAATAGCACTTGCCCCTGGCTACAGACGCAATCAATGTCATCTTCTTGCTCTCCATAGGAACTTTCCTTTTTTCCTGTTGGATGCAATATGACTAGCTAGCTTGTACACTGCATTGTGATATGTTTGTCGAGCAATTTCCTTTCCCTCAGGGGTAAGAACGCCTAAAATACTAACAACTAAAGAGAGTTTTAAAGTTACAAAATGAAATATTTGTTCTGTGGCTTCATTCTGAGGTCAGATGAACTGAAGGTACTTTTTACATGGTTTTCACAGGGATTTTACACAATAGGAAAGAGAAAAGCAGGAACCAGATCTCAATCAAGATGATTAGTCTTTCCCCCATCGGAAAGTTGCATGGTGACTCCATTGCTTTGTGGGTTTTATTCCTTAAATTTGAAGCAAACTCCAGGCAAATGAATAATAATGAAAAGAGTAGTATTCATGGAAATTTGAATAAGTCGAGAATGGAGCTAGAAAGAATGTCTTCATGAGCACTATTTTTAGCTAACACTTCTCCCACCAAAGTCAGGTGAATTAAATATACAACTGCAGTAGTCAAGATTCTCTACATGAACAGGACAGGTAGAATGATTATCACCATGTATTAAAAAGCAACTTATAGAATATCTCAAAAGCTGTGGTCCAGGTAAATTAAGAACAGCTGCCTACCAATGGCAATTGAAGAATCCAATAGATTGCTTCTCAGCATTTTGTTTGAGTGAGTCTTCAATCAGTGAAGAATCAAGTAGTTGTTCAGCCCACAAGGCTTGATGTCTCAGCTGGTTTTAAGTATTCATCAATTTTACAATGAAGTAGGCTCAAATGCTGGTAAATGAATGAGCTGGGTAGCCAGAGCTAGAGCACAGAGGCACAAAATAATTTTCTTCTTCAAAATACTTTTTATGTGACTGCTGCTACCAGAATGTAAGATGGTGATAAAAGTTGGGCCATAGCCATTGTTTGATTTAGATATTTTTTCAGAGATTTCAAGGCAGGATTTTCCTGTGTAGTTGTGAAACTCATTCTGTAGGCCAGACTGGTCTCAACCTCAAAAAAGCCCACAACATCTACTCATGAGTGATGGTGTTAAAAGTGTGCACAGACACCAAGCAGTATAAGATGGGTCTGATCATCTCAAATTATATAGATTAATGGAAGATTTTCCCATTTCAAAACCTTTAAGTAAAATCTCTCTCGGGTATAAACAATTCTTTGTGTACTAGCTGATCCCAAGGTAGTCAGTTTTGACTATCAAAAATAGCCATTTCAAAAGCCAAGGCAGAAGAATGAGAAAAAAAATTCCTTCCTGCAGGAGGCACAAAAAACATGGGAGTTGTTTTCAAAACTGTGTTTTACCTCAACAATGGAAGCATGGAGATTTTACGTAGGGAGTCTGAACATGCTCATGCCATTTTCTCCCTTTCCTTAAGCATGCTCAGTTAACAAATTCACTTCTAACCATAATGACAATGTAAAAATTCTCACCTCAAAATCATGTAGAAACAAATGTAAATTAGACAAATGTTGGAAAGAAATGCCCCTGGCATGTTCATATTGTACCATAAGGTCTTGCTTGAAAATCAAGTAGATGACACTGTGAAAAGTCAATTATCAAACTTGATGCTTATTCTAAAAGATAACTTTACCAGCATCATAATTTTCACAAACACAAAAAAATAGAGAACACAAAACCAGAAATCTTCAAGGAAAAGTCACCTAACAGCCCTCTATACAGTGATTCTGGGGGAAGAGTTATAATGATCTCTATTAATCTCAGACCAAGCTGCATTTGCTCTGAGCAGCTGACTAGGCAGAAGACCAGAGCTGCCACATAGTCCACAAACAAAACAAAATCACACAACTCAGGAAAATAAGAAATCTGAATAACATACCCAGACACAGGAAGACACAGGAAGAGAGTATCACATGTACTCACTCATAGGTGGTTTTGAAAATAAAGCAAAGAAAGCCAGCCTACAAACCACAATCCCAGAAATCTTAGACAAAAACATGGATGCTAAAAGAGACTTACATAGATATAATCTACATGGGAAGCAGAAAGTAGAAAAAGACAAGATATTTTGAGTAAATTGGGAGCATGGGGAGCTTGAGTGGAGGCTTGGAGGGGGAGGGGAGAGGCAAGAAGAGGAGCAGAGAAAAATGTAGAGCTCAATAAATATCAATAAAAGAAAAATGCAAGCACATGACTTTAATTCAATTCACTGGGAAAAACTGAACATTTGACAGTGGGTCACTGAAATTACTTGGTACAAGAGACAAGTGTTAAGTCTGGAGCTTAGCCTACAGCCCCTGGCATCCATCCAAGCTTCCTGGGCCTGAGAGTTGCATTAGCCTGGACTCCAAATCCCAGCATGCCAAGTCCTGACCCACCTGCACAGTTCATTTAGGTGGGATCCTAGAGGAGAAAGAGGTTGTTCTGGGTTTGTATGGGCTCCCTGCTGTCCTGTCGCCCACACATGGGATCTGAAACCAGAGAGTACTCTACTTAATAAAATGATGGGCATTTTGTTTCTTTGATTTGGTTTGATTTCACCTAATTGGACTTTGTTCTGGCAGAGCTGCACCTTCTTGGGATTTTTTTCTTAACAAGAAATAAACACAGAACACACAACAAACACTCTTAGGAGTTTATTAGAGGGGGTGTACACAGGCCTGGGAGGTCAGTGTGCAGAGAAAAGGAGGAAGATGGTTCAGCAAGCTTTTAAAAGCTGCCTAGTGCATGCACACAGGGGTTGACATGGCTACATCACATGCAGATGGGGCTCATGCAAGTAGACAAGGCCTTAGCTGAGACATATATGGATCATTCAGGGGTGTGCTTTTAACATCCCCGGGTGCCTGAGGGTTTGTCTGCCCCTGCATGACCCCTAGAACCTATGAGTATCAACCTTAAATCATTATGTGCCTTAAATCATTACAGTCACCACCTTACCAAGTGATGTGAAATTCCCATCATGAGCTGGGTATTACTGAATTTATCAAGTTATAAAGTAGGACATTTACTGCTGCAACCTCTTATCAAATGGAAGTGGTATATTAGAGATCAGTACCAAGTAGGTCCTGAAGACACAAGGAAGCTACATGAAGAAATGGCCAACTTCCAATGGTTTCTGCTCCTGTTACAGTGCCTTCTGCTGTCAAGCATATACCTATGGTCTATTCCCTATGATTATTTAAATGAGAAGAGATGAGTAGTTTTGTTTTTTAAAAATATAATGTTAGGGTGACCGCAGCCACTAGTTCAGGCAGAGATGGCTAGAGCAGTGCAGATTCCCTGTAGTGAGTGGCAGAGCTGGCAGAAGCACGTCCCGGACAGGCTGGTACTGCCATATGGCCAGGAGAGTCATCCAAGCGGGCGGGTGAGCAGGTGGCAGATAAGAGGCTTACAGGACATAGTAAATAGACCTAAGGCTAAACATAAAGGTAAACATTTATTACTTAAAGGAGAGACAGAGAGACAGAGAGACATGGAGACAGAGAGAAATAGAGGAGACACGTGTGCACACGCCAAGAGAGGGAACAGAAAAGAGAGTTAAGATGGCAACAAGAGGTCAGAAGAGAAGTCAGAAGTCCCTCGGAGTGGGCGTGGCTTGCCCCTTAAAGGAACCACAACAAAAGAATAACATTCCCGGATCCTTTTTATAATAAAAAGCAAGAGATAAGACACCAACCTACTGGCAGATTGACTACACTGGAAAACTTCGTCCATGAAAAGGACATTTTCCAACAGACTAAAGAAAGAATAACAACCTTAGGCAGGGTGATTTATCTGTATTGTCATGGGGAAATTGGATTGTCTCTTCACTATAGAGATAAGAAGGATAATATGTCTGGAATGCAGGAGATCTTTTAGGGAATCTGCTTGTAATAACAGGTCTTGTCATTAAGATAAATGAGAAACAAGAACAGTATAATCCAATAAGTATGACAAAGGTCACATATCCATCAGGAATGAAGGCATGGGTCACTTCTCTAGGAAAAGACCCAAGACCTTGTGAAGTGTTTGCAAAGGTTGTGAGAAATACAGAATGGGCAGCAGAGTATGGCAGCTCTAAATACCATCTAAGGCCATGTGGCTATTGCAGAAATGAGAACTCTAATGGATATGAGTGCTTCTGTTGTGTTTTATTGATAATACATTTGTACAGTTATTTTTATGCCCTTTAAATTTCCTCATCATATCTTGCAACAGCAATTAAGATAATATTTGTGGTTATCAGAAGTAAGTTTGAGATACTAGAAAGATATCCTTCAAGGGACATTGCCACTATTCTAAATATACAATCATTTGAATTTGACATACATGTTATGTTTAGTCATAATTAACAACCCACTTATTGATTTTCATTTGGAAATTAATAAGGTGATATGATTGTGTGCCAAGTTAACACTGGATTGATTATGATAGTTACTCTTGGTTGTCAAATTTATTATATCAGGAATAAACTATAATTCAAAAATGGAGTGGGGCACAGTTGTGATCTATACCTTAAGGGAAGAGGACAACATGTTATTGATCCAAATAGAAAGGATGGGTGACACTAGACTTTGATCTAGACCTTGAAGCTAGAAAGCACAGCTTTAATTTGTGTCACACCTTGTGCTGGATGGACAATGGAAGAAGAAAAATGGGGTAGTATTTCTCTCTACCATGGCACCTTCAGTACCAGCCTCAGTACCCCCAGAGTGCTTAGAATTGGATGTGTACAGAAGGCCAGGATCTGAGTGTAAAAGTTAAAAAATACATTACCTCTGCATCTTCTTTATTTTTTGTGCAAGGGGAAAGAAATGAAGTGAAGGGTCACAGAGAAGGAGGAGGACGAGAAGGGTCTACGAGGAAGAAAATGTAGAACAAAGGAGAGTAAGGGCAAGAAGTAGAAGTAGTGAGAAGAAGAGAACTAACAATACGGACTGATCTCCATGAGGTTTCTAGTTTTTACAGACATAGTAGGAATATTCCACAGGCAAGGACAATGATAATAGACATGTCAGAATGACAAAAACAGGCAGGTAGAACCTAACAAAGCAGTACTCCTCACCAGTTGACCAGACCCAGGAAAGAGCCAGCATTCAAGGGGAAGTACCTGACATTCCAAACCATTAGAGAAAGTTAATAAACAGGCCTGAATCCTGGATTCACCCATTCACCTTATCTAATCTCTTTGTGATAACCAGTTTTAGGAATGCCAAGATTTGTTTCTTAGCAAAGGAGGGGAATGCTGCCTTACTGCTCAGTGCCTGTCTTCTATAGAAATTTCTATGTGGTCTGTAAGAGGATAAATTTGTGAGATTGACAAATGTACTTTTGACTGTTAGAAAAAGGAATGAATGTTATCACTCCAAAGCCCGCTAGAATGGGGAAGCAAGGTCACCCCATTGCCCTGCAGAAGTCACACTGCTGAGGGGTTTTGGAAACAAATCCCATTTCAAAGGGAAGAATCATGGCTTTACAAAGTTAACTCAGGTACGACAGTGATTTTTCCAAAAGAGATGTGTTCCCGCAGCACAGCAAAATGGGTTGCTCCATGTGAAGTTGGATGTATACACTTCCCGTGGATCTGCCTAGAGCTCTGTCAGCTGTGCATTGGCTGTATAGTCGTGTGGGCTCCAACATCCTCGCATTCCCTCACCTTGTCAGCACAGGTATTCCTTCATTGTCATTGAAGTCTACTTCTTTGGGATTCCAGCATATACATAAAACAGCTGAGATACCCAGTTTGGTGGGTCTAAGCTAGATATTAGAACTTTCCATTCACTGACAGCCAGTTTTAGACTATAGATAGATAGATATAGGTAGATAGATAGATAGATAGATAGATAGACAGACAGACAAACAGACAGACAGATACATACATACATAGATGAATGGAGAGAGATTTAGTCCATAAGTTCTATGACTCTAGAGAACCCTGACTGTGATTTTCAGTCAATTAAAATTTTAAACTTTTAGTTTTTAATTTTTCTGTTTATCTAAAACAACACATCAGAAACACTTTTAGCAAAAAGTTTAGTATCACATTATAAACATTTTAAGACAATAGCCCTTTATATTGTAATAAGATAAATATATGTGAAAGAGTGAAGTTAAGGATTGAGTGCTACTTCTGACAAAAAATATAAAAAAATATGAGACATTAGATCCATGACAAGATTTGGTTATTTGCTTCAATCAAGTTGATGGATACTTGTTAGTGGAAAACTAATTATCTATTAGTTTGTTCTTGCAGTCACATGTTCCTTAAGTCTATTAAAATCAAAAATTAAGTAAATTGATACTTAAAAGGAAAATACCACCATCAAAGCTCATACCACCAAAGAATGGGAAAGTAAACTCTGTCTCCAGTTCTAAAGCCACATTTAGAATTGTACTTGAATGATGACACTGGAGAGATGGTACTGTGGCTAAGAGCTCTTCTAGAGGAGCTTGGATCAATTTTCAGCACCAACATGGAAGCTCACAACTGTCTATAGCTCCAGTTCTAGAAGACATAACACTGTCACACAGACATCCAAGAATGCAAATCAGGAATATACATAACATAAAAACAAATACATTTAGCATACAGAATGAAATTCAACATTAGTTTCTAAATGGAGGTCTCATGCTAGTATCATCCATACTTAATGTATTTTAGAGGTATGTGTGCATGCTTCAGTTGCTAAATTTGAAGGTATAAAATTGGAATAAAATGCTCTAAAAGTGTTAATAATGATGTAGACTCCAAAAAAGGCATATACACCAGAAACTATGGTGGGATTTTTGAAAGTAAATGGTTTAATGAAATTTATTTTACCTATCACTGTAGTACAAAGTCTAATTGTTCTTAATTATAAAAAGACAGAGGCAGATATTGAGATAAATTCTGAAAGATCAGAAAAGTAAAGGAGTCAGACACTATAAAGATCTTTTATGCCTACTGAGTCCTCAGAGAAAAGTGGGCATAATCCTGTTTCAATGAATACTCAGATTGAATGCCATGGGCTCCTGTCCTCTCCCACAATATATTCCTTGATCTACCAAGTCAATTTGATCAGTATAGGTGTTGACTCTTCTTTGAAATTCTGGTAGAATGCTGCTCTGAACTCATTTGGCCCTGGGTTTTTTTTTGTTTTTTGTTTTTTTTTGGCGGGGGGACTGGGAAGGAGACTCTGACGTTCAAATCACAGTAAGACATATGTATCTTTACATAGGCAGAGCTCAGGTACTCTAAATTTTATGTAAATCACAGATCTTGCTTATAGTACATGATGAATTAATTTATGTAATGGAATATAATTTTGAGATGTGCTACATGCATTTATGCTGTGGAATATTTGTTCAATGATGCAAAGATCTTTTGCATTCATTTTTTTTAATTTGTTTAACACTATAAAATTATATGTGCCTGCTAAAACACCTGATTAATCAAATATAGAGCTTAGTAGCCAATAGCTAGATAAGAGAGAAAAATATGTGGGGCTGGTGGGCAGAGAGAATAAAGAGGAAGAGGAGTGAGAAATGAAGGAGAATAAGAGTCCATGAACAAGCTATTCAGCCACCCAGTCAGCTACAGAGTCAGAAGGAAAAATATATATTAAAAAAGTAAAAATAAAAAATCTCAGAGGTAAAATGTAGTTAAATAGAAATGGGATAATTTAGTTTAGAAAATTTGCCTACTAGCAAGCCAAGTTAAGGCTGGAAATACATAATTAAAAATAAGTCTCTGTGTATTTATTTGGGAACTGTGTGTGGGACTTCAAAGAGTAAATAAAAACAAGTATAAATTTATGCATATGAAAAAATTCCAGAAATAGTAAATATTTCAGACTTAAAACATAAAAAATATCAGTGAGTGTTTATTAACAATAATAAATAATATAAATAATATAAAATATAAATAATAAAACAATAATAACAAGTTTTGTTTGTGAGAGAGAACATAGTAGAGATTGTGTGTTGAAGATGTCTAATTATTTTACATTTTCTAAGAAAAATAACACAAAATTTTATTTTCTTCATGATCTATGAAACAAAACTTGCCTGAAGATCAGCATGTGAACAAACGTCCAATAGACACAGAGGTGAGGCTTGGGATAGAAGAAAATGAAAATTTATGTACTATCTTATTGCCACTAATTTTATGATTCTGATTTTATTTTGACTATTTGAAGCAGTTCTTAAGGGATAAATATCTCAAAATTGATAAGACTAATGTACACACACACATATATATACATGTTTTAAACTTTTTGTCATGATATTAAGGTCATATTGAAGGCTAACTTATTCTAGGAAAACACTTCATCTACCTTCCTGCTCATGATATCAAGTTTTCTGCAGTGAATCATGTCCGTGCCTAACAATAAACTTAAAGTCTCCAAAAAGAAGGTGGGTCTCCACAATGATGATACCACCAGGACTATGATAACACCACCAACCTGAAAAAAACACTACCTTAAGATAGGATTTGAAATGTAAATTGATCCGGAGGATTTCAAGGTGGCTAGCTGATAGGACCCAGTCTCACAGATAGAACACAAGATAAGCCCTGCACTTTCCCATTACACAGAGAGTGAACAATAAACAAAATAGCTCCCTCTTCAGGATCTGACAATTTAACACAATTTTTTGGTTCAGGATTCTGTAAAGATGTTGTCACCCCCAGATATCAGACAGTAAATTTAAAAACAAAAAATTCACATTCCCAAGCGGTGAGGAAACATGGGATGTCCTTCTGTATGTGTTATTTTTATTGGTTGATGAATAAAGCTGTTTTAACCAAAGGTTTAGCAGAGCAATTTCAAGCAGGAAAATTGAACAGAGATAGAGAGTGTAGGGAGAGTTAAGCAGGCACCTTTGAAAACAAATTACTGCTATTTCTTGTGTATGTTTGTGTATGAGAGAGAATGTCTTGCATATGTATACAGGTGACATACAGAAAAGGAGGTTGTCAGATCTGCTGGATTGGGAATAGTAGAGATTTATTACCCTCCCAACTTGAGTATAATTATCTGAACTCAGGTCATCCACAAAAAGAATATGTGCTGAGCCACTTGCCAAGATACATAAAATCTTCTTTCTATCCTATAAGTTAAGTCTATCTAAGATTAATAAAAACAAGAAAAACAAATCATAAAAAAATAAAGAAGTAAAGAAATGATATCTAGGCAAAAGATACATCGAAATTAAGATTTTAGTAGGAAAGATTCAAATATGAAAATAGCAAAAACTGGAACACACAGATATGCCAATAAATGGACAGAGGCAGGCATCTAAGATTAAAAAGATGAGTCTCTCCATAGAAACTGTACCAAAAAACAAAACTTAAGAAACTGATCACACACACACACAAAAATGTTCACCAGAAAGAAAAGGAACCGAAAAGAAAGAAAGAAGAAGAAACTGATCATATAAGAGACATTCTGAATAAAATTTGTGAAGGTCTACCATTTTAAAGAAAATGAATACTATAGTTTACATTACAGTCATACATTACAGAAAAAAACAAATTCATATAATGTGACTTTACTTTCCTCAAATGTACATCAATCAAGAATGTGTACAAAATTTGTGAAAGAATAAAGGGGGTGGAGAAACAAAGAACAAAAGCAGTGAAATATTGTCAAGTTTAAATCAAAAGGCCAAAGAAAACTTACGTAAGGAAAAATGTGAACTGGACCAATGTTACCCAGCTACCTTTGATAATAAGTAAACAGAAATTAAATAATCACAAACCTCATACCTTTCTCAAAGTTTTTTCAAAGTGATCCTTAAACTGATATTTCTGACTCCCCAACTTACTGATGTCTTCCAAAAAAAAAGAAGCCTCATGATACAGATGCTATCTTTCAAATGGAGGAGATTTCATTCAATGACTCTACTGCCCATCATGCGTTCTTCCGGTTTCTGGGAAATGCAGCCCCACTGATGACCAATCCCAAAACAAGCATAAGATTATTTAAAATTTGCTTCCTGCTACATGGAATATGGCAGGAAATGTGGACTGGGCCCTATCTACCTGTCTAACACAATAAACACCTGAGAAGGCTCTACACATCAGAAACGCCTTTCGTCTTTTGGAACTAAGCTTCACTGTATGACATCATTGTGGCTAGCAGCAACAGCACAATAAAAGCCTTCTAAACATGTATTGCTGTAAGAAATTTGATATCATCATTTTCCTACCAGTTACCAAAATATTTAAAACGTTTATTACACAAACCTGAAATTAGAATTAGATATGCAAAACTTCTGGAATCTAGAAATTCAGTTTTCTAATCTCACTTCCCACTGAACAACAAAAGCAGTGCCCATGTGGATACTCTGGACAGTGATAAAACCTGCATCATAGTCTCCATTTCCAGGGCTTCAGAGTTTCCCTTTACCCTGTAAATCTCTACAAAAGGAGGCTCAGAGAAGAAGGACCCCTGCCAACATGAACCACATGGACCAACATGACTACAGTCTGGTCCATCCAAGTCACAGCAGAAATGACAGTTCAACAGGCCTGCTCTGAACACCTTCCACGCAACATGGTATAGCTTTGTGTCTTCCTACAATAGAGACAGAAGAGAAACATGGAAAGAAACCACTAACCTGCCACTAGTACTCCTGATTGCTAACCCTTCCCAGAATCCCTAATTGGCTAGGGTCACCTAGCTGGGCCTCAGGATATTAGCAGCTCCCCTACAAGATGATTAGAGATTAAAAGACTCAGACAGCACAGGCTTTTTAGTTCTGCCCTCCCAGACAAGCAGACAGTTCCCTAATTTACTTTGTAATTAGTACACATTATTCCACTTTCCTAGAGCACAATCTGTTCCTCATCCAAAGCACAAGGTCCTTTGTGTGCACATTCTATTACACACTTACTTTCCAGTGCAGCCAACCCATTGCCTCAGAGATGGGAAATCCTTCAGACAAACAGGTCACATTCATAAAGTAACTACTGATACTGCGTAACTATGGAAACTTTGTAACTGTTGTTAAAGAAAGACAGACCAGGAATAATAAAACAATCCGGGCATATTAGGGCTTGGAGAAAGCAAGGAGAATGCAAATATGATGTAGTTGTCATCTCTAAAACTATTTTGTAAACTTGAGACAGACTTTATGGTCATGTACTCCAGAGACTAGGGATTTGTATTCGACCACATTAAAAATTTCTCATGTATTTTCTCGAAAGATCAATGTCTTAATGCAGAAAAGTTCTGTTAAGTAGAACCACAACATTTTACCCAGATCTTCTATTGTAGATGAACTACAGTAAATATAGCAATTAGGTTTAAAGATAAGGTCAGTTCCTTTCCCAGATTCCTTTTTGCGCTGGTCTGTGGACTGCAAACAATGGTCAATGAGGACAGTGATAGTGAATCTCCAACTGACTACCTGATTCCACATAGATAATCTCAACTACTTATGAAGGGCAAAAGTTTTATCCCTCAGTGCAGCCTCTTCTTTTCTCTACAGTGTCTCCACCAGCTTCAATAAACTCTTTTTCTTTTTGTGTTCTGAAGACAAAAGGAATGCTCCATATGCAAATTCTTTCCCTGCAACTGTATTACATAGTCAACTGCATGACTCAAATGCATAATTTTAAAACTGTGAGGTGGTACAATCATTTTTTAAAGGAATTTTGAAAGGGAATCTGGCAGAAGGTTCCTACACGGATCCCGGAAGAACACAAAATCCTGTCCCCCGTACCTCATCCTCTGCTCCTCCCCATCTGGAGACAGCATTCCCCCGCTCACCATGCTGTCATTCTCAGGTAGCCAAAGCTCTCAGTTCATCATCTCCCAGCAGCAGCAACTTCACCGCAACACAGGAAACCACCCTTGCCAGCACCTAGGCAAAATTGGCAAAATCGAGACGAAATGCGGATGCCTGGAAGCGGCCTGCATGACTTCTGACTGGCAGGTCACCTGGACAGCCTGATTGGCTAGTGCATCCTGAGTGACAGGAACACCTCCTACAGGGCTGAAGTGTTCCAGAACACTAGCTGGCTTGTACTGTGCACTGTACTGTGCTAGGTGAGTGCAGGGATTCCCTGTCCCACAGGGGGAAGAATGCCCAGAATATTAACAGCTAAAGAGAATTTTAAGGTCACAAAAAGAGATGATTGTTCATGCTTCTTGCTCAGGTTGGATGAACTGAAGATACTTTTACAAGGTTTTCACAGATATTTCACACAACAGAAAAGAGAAAAGCAGGAGCCAGATCTGAAACAAGATTATAGGTCTTTCCCCCATCAAATGGCTGGATGATGGCTCCATTGCTTTATGGGTTTTAGTACTGAAATTCGAAGCAAACTCCAGGAAATTGAATAACAATAAAAAAGCAATGTTCATGAAAATGTGAATACATAAGAATAATGGAGCCGGAAGGAATGTCTTCATGAGCACTATTGTTAGCCAGTACATCTTCCTCCATGGTCAAGTGGTTAAAATACACAACTGTGGTATTCAAGATTCTCTACATTAACAGGACAGGTAGAATGAAGCTCAAATGGTACATAAAAAGTGGGCTTATTAAAATGTCACACAAGCTGTATTTCAGGTTGTCTAAAAACATCTACTTATAAATGACAATGTAAGGATCCAATAGATTGCTTCTCAGCCTTTTCCCAAACATCAAGTAAAGATTCCAGTAGTTGTTCAGATCATGAGGCTTGATGTCTCAGCTGGTTTTAAGTATTCATCAAAATTTCAAAGAAGTAGTCTCTAGTAGTAGTAAAGGAATGAGCTTGGTAGCCAGAGCAAGGTGACAACAAGGAGACTTTTCTACTTCAAAATACTTTATATGTAATTACTGCAACCAGAAAGTGAGAAGGTTAAAGTTAGATCATGGTCTTGTTTGATTCAGATTTTCTTGTTTTGGTGATTTCAAGACAGGATTTTTCTGGGTAGTTGTGGATCTCATTCTGTAGGCCAGACTGCTCTCAAACTCAGAAAATTCCAGTGCCTCTTGTTGGGCCCAGATTATGACCTTCAGAGAGAGACCACCATAGAGGCAGAGACTGTAATAAGCAAGCTTTAATCAGCGTAATATAGACATGTTTGGAACTCATCTCCATCCCCCTTACAGCAAGGTAGAGAGGAGTTGTACATCCTCTGTGGGGTAAGCTTTTAAAGACATAACTACAAAGAGAATCTTTGAAGCTGATTTGACATGGGAACAAGGACTTTTGCTCTCTTCCATTCTGTTAAGTCAGCTTTCTCCATATTCTTAGATCAAAGTCACTGTTCTTGACTTAGGTCATCTTTATCAGCCAGTACCAGGTGGCTGGCTGGGCTGAGCTAAGTGACCTTGTGCTTGGAATCTTCCGTGTGGGACAGGGGAAGGTCACTATCTTCCTGGGAAAACATTCTGTTAGGAAATTCCTTCTTATCCCTTTGAGAATAAGGGATGAGGGTTCCACATTCCCCACTTCTCTTAGTCCTAAGATCAATCATGAGCTGGCTTTGCTACCTTTGGCCAAATTGTCTTTTACAATAACAGAGTCATTTTTTTAGTTTTTTTGACTTAGCATTTTAACAGGGATTATTGGATCATGTATTCCTTTAACTGCTTCTAGCTGACTTTAGTGTGTCATTGTCAAGAGTTAACAAAGGTGAAATGCCAGTCAAAAGCAGAAAATTTTAGGAACATTTGATTTGTGGACTTTGTTGAGAGCCAGGGAGCATTTACACCGACTAGACTGGTCCACATCAGTTTTAAATAAGTCTGCGGTCCACAGTCATTTTGAGCAGGTTATACTCAGCAATTCATGCTTGTTTTTGTCTGCCAGCGAACGCAAAACCTGTTGAGACAAATTTAAACTAGGAACAGGAGTTAATACATTTGCAACTTTTAGGCCCATATTAAAATTCATATTATAAAAATAGCAAATAACAGATATCTATAAAACAGTAAAAATAGACTTATACCTTTCAGTCTCAGCAAAAACACAGAAAATCTTGAGCTTGTAACCCAAATAGTATATAGTCATTGCTTTATTGTTTATGAACTTTTATATCCTCAGACCTTTATATATAATGAGCTAACAAGCTGGCTATAGCTTTGTGTAAGGATCTAGATATCCTTTTTGCTCTTAAATTGATATTATAGCTGGCCTAGCCATTAATACAATCAGAGATCTTAGAAGGATAAATAAATTATACTTAAGTACCGACAAAACAGAAAAATGACAGAGACCAGCCCATAGACAGTCATACAAAGGTCTCCAAAGCATTGGAGGCAGCAGTATCAGAACAGCAGACTTTACCAGACCAATATGGTGATTGGTTTCTGTGGAAGAGAGACATGGAAAAGACTGACCATATTTTGTCTAGGCAAAAGTGGTGCAATCAATTCTCCAAGGTCCGACTGTTTGTTCACAGTCTGGGCTGGGGCCTGGCAGCCATTGCTGCACTAGGGGTCATCTTTCCCAGTGGTAAGCATCATTGTTATCTAGGTGAAGGCATTGTGGGGTCCCATAGTCTTCTTTGGAGACCTTAGGTTACTGTTAGGATCTCAGAGTCTCTGTATGATACAAGCTATTTAAATTTTATTTCAAATGCCATTTTTATAGATCTCTGAAGTGTTTAGGGCTGTTTAGGTATCTCTGATTAGACAGACTTTATTTTAAATTACTTGTTTTAAGCTTTGAAACATATATAGGGGACTAAATAAGGCTTATCCCTGCATTTATATTAGGAGGTTGAGGATGGCTGATTATTAACTTGTATTTTGAACAGACCAGAATTATATACAACATTTTTGTCAGATTGCACCTTTAAATTAATGATTTTAGCAGAGACAATGAGACTAAAATCTAAATATTAACAACATGAAACATTTTATAAGCATATATGTTTTATAGCCTAATTTAATGTAGCTGATGCTTTTGGTGACTATCACTTGGCATTGGTGTTTTTTTCTTGTAACTTTTTTTTGGGGAGTCTAGTCCCAGCTTTTCCCAGTGGTAACTGATATTCTTGTGTATCAATATAGAACAGCATAAGACAGTCTTTAATATTATCTATATCAAAAAGACATTTAAATTTTTGCAAACCCAAATCTAATGACCAGAGCGCAGAGAAAAATCACAAGTACAAAACTTATAATTATCAAAAGCTAATTCTTTTTTTAATTTTTATTTTTTCATTCAAGTATTTACATTTCCTTCCCTCTTCCCAATCCCGTCCTGCTCCCCCAAACCCCCTCCTCCCCCTTCCACCCTGCTTTGAGTGGGCAGGGAACCCTGCGCTTTAGGTAGTCTGAGGCCCTTGCCCCTACATCCAGGCCTAGGGAGCTGTGCATCCATATAGACTAGGGTCCCAAAAAGCCAGAACATGCAAAGGCTAATTCTTTAACAAAATAATCATACAAATTTTCCTAAGAAATAAACATGACATTTTAAGAAAACAAAATTGAATTAACCATTAAACATTTAGGTACAAGAAATTACAGCAAACATCTTTTGGCCTCTTATAATTTTTTTTCTTTTGTGAATTTTTATGTAACATTTGTAATTTTTATAACTCATATTTTTTTCTGGGGAAACAAAAACATTTTTAGACATAATATATCATTGACATTTATTTTAAAATCAACATTTTTTAAAGTTACAGGTTAGTATAATTTAAAACTTCTTATAAGCAATATCAGGACAGGAAAGGGTTAAGACAGGAAACTGCTGGCCAGCACAAGAGACCTTGAGTGTTATCATACTGAAGAACTTGGGTTAGAAAAGAAAAGAGGCCCAGAGAGTGTCTTTGGCTGCCAAAGCTTTTTTAAAAGAGTTTTTGTTAACATTTTTTTTTGCCCATGATCTCAGATACTCTGTTTTACATTTACCCAGTTTTTAAATTACATGCAGTCAATTCCCTGCCACCCACATGCATGTCCCTCTCTCCTGTCTAAGGCAAAGACCCTCAAGATTCAGAGAGAGAACAAGGGAGAGGGGGCTGCTCTGTTCTGCTGCAGCCAACCTCTCTCAGTCACTAGCTCCACCACCTTATGAAGGTGACATTCCTCTGCCCTCAACTGGGTGCATGATGACTTTGCCTCCTGATCTGTCCCAGGTGCCCCTGCTCCCTGGCCTTGGAGCCCTGTAGGCCTCAAAGATCCTCTGACATAGAGATGGGTCACAGGAAGAATGCTGCACCTCTTCTGACTGGCAGGTCACCTGGAGGGCATGATGGTTACTGAGGCCTGAGTGGCAAGAACACCTTCCAAAGGGCTATAGTGTGCTTAAAGACACAGCACAAGGGTTTCTGGCCATTCTTTCTGCTCCCCATCAAAGGCCTTTTCTAGATCTGCCAAGATAAGGATTTCAATATCACTTGTGCCTGTCTCCGGTAGCAGACACTGTCATAATCTTGTACTCCTTAGGAACTTTGCCTTCTTCCTCCAGGACACAGCGTGACTAGCTAGCTTGTACAGTACACTATGCTAAGTGGATGCAGTGATTTCCTGTCCTACATGTAGAAGGCAGCCCAGACTATTAACAACTAAAAGAGTTTTAAGATCATAAAAGGAAATGTTTGTTGTGTGATTTCATGCTGAGGTCAGATGAACAGAAGGTACATTTTACCAGGTTGTCACAGGGATTTCAGACAACCATGAGAAAACAGCAGGAACCAGATCTCAAAAAGATCTTTCCCCCACTAGAAGGCAAGGTGATGACTCCATGGCTTTTTGAGTTTTATTCCTGAAATTCAGAGCAAATTCTAGACAAATGAAAAATAATAAAGAGAGTAGTGTTCATGAAAATTTGAATACGTAGAGAATAATAAAGCCACGAAGAATGTCTTTATGTGTACTGATGTTAGCCAGCAGTTCTTCCTGCATGGACTGGTGCATAAAAACATGCAGCTTCATTATTCAAGATTCTCTACATAAACAGGACTGGAAGAATGAATCTCACCCTTTTAGTAGAAAGTGCGCTTATTTGAAAGTCTCACAAGCTGTGGTCCAGGTCATCATAAAAATAGCTGCCCATCAATGGAGATTGGAAGAATCCAGTAGATTACTTCACAGTCTTTGGTCTAAGATCAGGTGAAGAACCCAGTAGGTGTTCCATCCATGAGGCTCAATGTCTCAGCTGGTTTTCAGTATACACCAAAATTCCAAAGAAGTCCACTCAAATGCTGGTAATCTAATGAACTTGATTTTCAGAGCCTGATCCCAGAGCAAAAAGAGTGCTTATTTCTTTAATATCCTTTCTATATGTCAGCTGCTACAAGAAGGTGAGATCTAGGGTAAAAATGGATCATATTCTTTGTTTGTTTTTTTTTTGTTTGTTTGTTTGCTTTTTTTGTTTTCGTTTTGTTTTGTTTTCATTGGTCTTTTTAAGACAAATTTGTCTGTGTAGCCCTTAAACTCATCCTGTTGGCCAGACTGGTCTCAAACTCAGAAAATCCCAATTCGTCAGCCTCCTGAGTGATAGTGTTAAATGTGTGCACTGCCACCAAGCAGCTAAAAATGGAGCTTTCTGGGAGGTAATCGTGCATGCCTTTAATCCCAGCAGTTGGGTAAAGAGGCAGACAGATCTCTTTGAGTTCAAGGCCAACTGACTCTACAAGAGCTAGTTCCAAAACAGGTTCCAAAGCTACAGTGAAACCCTGCCTCATAAAAAACAAAAACAAAAACATAACATAAAACAAAAAATAAAAAAAAAGCAAATATGGAGCTTATCACCTCAGATGATCCATATGAATGAAGGGTTTACCTTTTCAAAACCTTTAATGAAGTAAAATCCCTCTCAGGTATAATCAATTCTTTGTGTAGTCAATAATCCCAGAAGTAGTCAGTTTGACTACCAAGAATAGCCATCTCAAGAGCCAAGACAGAGAAATGAGAAAATTTTGTCCCTGCAGGAGACATAGAAAGCAGTCATTTTCCTAACAAAGGAAGCATGGAGATTTTACAAAGGGAGTCTAAACATATACATGTAATATTCTCCCTCTTCTTAAGCAGTCTCAGTTAACAAATCTAGTTCTGAACATGATCACAATGTAAAAGCAAGACATTTAGGACATTCTAAGCTCAGACATGCAGAAACATATATAAATTATAAAAATGGTGGAAAGAAATGCCTCTGCAATGTTCATATTTTACAATAAGGTCTTAGTTGAAAATTCAGTAATTGACAAGGTGAAAAGTCAATTGTCAACCTTGATTTTTTATCTAAAATGTAACTGTACCAACACAATAATTTTTACATACACAAAAGATAGACAGCACAAAACCAGAAAACTTCAAGATAAAGTCACCTAACAGCACTGAATACTGTGCTCATAGAAAAATAGTTATGATGATCTCTCTGAACCTCAGAACAAGGCTGCTTTTACTCTGATGAAGCTGCTTAGGGAGGACTTGGCTGCTTTCATGCAACACAAGAAATACAGGAAGATCACTGTGGGTTTTAAAGCATGTACTACATAGTCTACACATAAACACACACACACACACACACACACACAGAGAGAGAGAGAGAGAGAGAGAGAGAGAGAGAGAGAGAGAGAGAGAGAGAGAGAGGGAGGGAGGGAGGACAGAATGACATACAAGAAATGAATCACTGGAAAATTAGGACAACATAGTATTCACAGTGGCAAAGACAGGGGTTAGGTAGGCATGAACTCAACAATACGGACTTGCATTCACAATGGTTGATGAGACTAAAGCTGCTGCTGATTGCCAGATGACCAAACTGTAGAGACCAACATTGAGCCCCAGACAAGATGCTATTGCTGCAGTTACCAGCCATCAACCTACTGGGAGGTTGACTACTCTGCACAACTTCCTCGATGAAAAGGACAAGTTTTTGACTTAGGTTTGTATCCCACCTGGCCCCACAGCTCTTCAGTCAAAAAGAAGCACAAAAAGTTATGCTGATTTAAAATGCTGGCTTTCTGGGCCATCCTGCCAGGACAAACTCTGACTCTTGCAGACAGGCAGTCCGACTGAGGGTGGTCTGTGATCAGAATACCGCAGCTTGCTTGCTGGCAGGGACCTTGAAACACTGTAGAGTTGTGAGGATAAAAGTGGCTCTGGCAGTACCTCTGCCATGAGGCTGGAAAGCTAAGGAATGGACTGGATCTAGCCGTCAAAGCCATGGTTTTTATCCTCTCCTTAAAGACCCATGTAGTCAGAAAAAGAGAGATATACAGTAAAGAGAGATTCAAAGAAGAAAAAAAAACTCTAAATGGTTTACAGTGTGTTAAAAAATATATGCAGGATAAAAGTTAAAGTTCTTAAAGTAAAAAAAAGAGAGTAGTTGGGTGTGGTAGCACACACCTTTAATCCAAATGCCTGGGAGGCAGATCAGACAGGTCTTGGTGAGTTCAAGCTGTGGTAGTATACACCTTTGAGCCCAGTACTGGGGAGGCAGAGACAGAGGGATCTCTGTGAGATCAAGGGCAGCCTGGTCTACAGAGTTGTTCCAGAACAAAAATATTACTGAGAACCTGTCTCAAAAAGCCAAAAGTTAAAAGTAAAATTAAAAGAAATAGAGGTTGAAATAAAGCCTCATAAAGATGGAAAATATACAGAGAATCTTGATACTGTATGCTATTATGCTCTCTTTGAATTGTTTGCATGCTGAGGAAGGAGTAACAGCTGCTAAAAGATATTTGTTTATAAATGCTGCTGAAATTCAAAGATAGATAATTTGCACATACCTGGACATCAAATTTTGGATCTAAGTTTATGATGCTTTGGAAAAGTTCTTCTTTTGTTTTCACAGAGGATGAGACCCTGTGGATTGCTTCTATCCCAATATGGTATGATAGACCACACCCTCCTGAAAGGTTGCCCTGAACACCATCAGAAAATTACTTCACTCAACTGCCAACTGAAATGAACCTGGTAGACAGGTTTTACCATGAAAGACCTGATTAGCAGCACCCCTATACAGCAGAAAGAAGTTTGGAGAGAAATAACAACGTCCATTTTCCCAGATATTGTCTATAAATGTTCTTTTACATTTAAAGGGGGATATGATATAGATATGAATAATTTTCATTGGTATGGATTTTAAGGTCAAGCTTGTTATATGCATATGCATTTCTGATCCTAATTAAGGAATTGTGATTGTGTAGTTCATTTGAGAATGTAATGTCTAATTAGGAAATATAGATTAATAGATAATCATCTATAATAGTAAAGCTTGTAGTCATGGTAGTTAGACTTTCTAGATATATAGAGATATATTTCATTTAAATAGGCATTCTTCATATCTTTCCAAGACTATAGAATATGGCATTTAATGTCTTAATAACTTAGGGCTTTTCATGACAATGAGACATGTCTGCTACTGGCAGTACCAGCTACTTCAAGAGGAAGATGGGCCTTGCAGAGGCTCTTTATGGAGTTTGGTAGCCATTTGGGCAAGAAGCTGCTCTTTCCTGCACTGATGTATAAACTGGACAAAGAGAACCCACAGAGAGAGGACTGCTGAACTTGCCTAAAGGTGAGATGGTCTTTTGGGGTTGCTGATTCATGAAAGAGTCTGTGAGACATTCTGCAGGATACAAAAGAAGTGACTGAACTGTCTTTGAAATTTTCTGCTTCATGGAAATGTGTGCTGGATACTATGGGCCTGTAGGCCAAAGATGGATGCCCCAATGGTACAAAAAAACTTTGGGTGACTGTCCAGGCAGCGAGATGTCTATGTCTTTTCTAGAGTTTGGAAGTTGCTTACTTCTTGTTTACTTACATAGTGTTATATCCTTTCGAAGTCTTTGATGGCCTTGAAGAATGGTTAGTTGTAGTTATAGTTTTCGTTAGTTATGATGAAAGATAAAATGGATATAAATACTGTAACTGTAATTCTTGCTTGATAACTGCTTTGTTATATGTAATTTTACTACGTTAAAGTTAAAGCCTTTTTGTTTAAACAGAAAAAGGGGAAATGATGTTGGTGGGTCATCTGTGTATTTGTTACTTTCATTGGTTAATAAAGAAACTGCCTTGGCTTTTGAAAGGACAGCAGTTTAGATAGGTGGAATAGACAGAACAGAATGCTGGAAAGAAGGGAAGTGAGGCAGACGATGAAGCTCTAGCCCAAGATGGACATAGGCTAGAATCTTCCCGGTAAGCCACCACCTCATAGTGTTACACACATTAATATAAATGGGTTAATCAATGTGTGAGAATTAGCCAATAAGAGAATAGAGCTAATGGGCCAGGCAGTGTTTAAAAGAATACAGTTTCCGTGTAATTATTTAGGGGGTAAGCTAGTCCGGATTCAGACGAGAACAAAGCCTGCTGCTCAGAGAATGCAGCCCACAGCTCCTTTCACAGACACTCATTAACTGCTCTATTTTCTTTCTCACTCACTACTCAAGGTCAAAACTGGAAGGAGTTACAGGAGTGTTGTCCCATCATTGGGCAACAGAGGTAAAATTAGGTGTTCAAAATAGTTTTCATTTGCATAGAACGAACAAGCTTTAACTATAGTAGACATTGCTTTACACAGAAATCAATAACCAAGATAACTCTAGAGAAATGGAACCAAAATATTAATGACTTAGAAACATGAGAGAACAGAAAGAAATAGAGATAAGAATAGAAAAAACACTTAAGAAAGTGTTTGAAAATGATACCAAAAAGTGATTTTTTAAAGTGATGATAAAATGCACTTTTAAAAAAGATTTATTTATATATTATGCATATAGTGTTCTCCCTGCATGCATGCTTGCAGGCCAGAAGAGGGCACCAGATCTCATTTTACCTGATTGTAAGCTACCATGAGGTTGTTGGGAAATAAACTCAGGACCTCTGGAAGAGTAACCAGTGTTCTTTTCCACTGAACCATCTCTCCAGCCCTAATAATACACTTCTAAACTTAAATACAACATTTCTATATTGACTTTGAAAAAAGAGTAAACCCTTCCCCGAAAGAGAGGATGTTATTAATAAGAAATAGGTTGATGTTGCCCATATATTTATGTTGGCTGCTGAGATATGATCCTGACAAATAGAGTACAGTCAGTGGTCTGTTTCTCCAATCTCTGAGCTGACATAACTGTGTCAAGCAAGATAAACCATATCTGCATAGGATAGTTGCATTATTGCAAATTCAATGTTTTTTGGCTCAAGATAACCTTACCCATCTGTACAACCACACAATCTGTTCTGTGTTTATTCACATGACATTAATTAAAACATGTAGGTAGAGAAGCCATGGAGCCAGCCACCAGGTCAGACATGCTGAATCTTTTCCGGTAAGCCACCACCTTGTGGTGCTACAGATTATTAGAAATGGATTAATATCAAGATATGAGAGTTAGTCAGTAACTAACTCTCTAGAGATAATGGGCCAGGCAGTGCTTAAATGAATACAATTTGTGTGTTGTTATTTCTGGGACTAAGCTAGCTGTGCGGGAGCTGGGTCAGGTGAAAAGCAGGCCTGCCCGCAGCCCCTCACTACAGATGGCGCCAACGTGGATAACTGAATCCACAGAAAGCCTGAGAAAGCTTGGGAAAGAATAGAGTAAAGCATGTTTTCTTGGTGGCAGCAATTTCTCGGGTCTGCTCTGCTTGCTAGAGGCAAGCAAGCGCTCTCATCTAAGAGAGGCTTCCTGACTCAGCTTTAGCTGCAAAACCCTGCAGTTCTTTAAAGAGGTCCTGCCACGAAACACTGAAATGGTGTTGATGAAAAGCTGAACGCATGCTTTCCAGTTTTCAGCCATAGCAGGAAAAAAGCTGCGCTGTTTTAAAATGCTGGTTTTCTGGGCTGTCCTGCCAGGGCAAACTCTGACTCTTTCAGGCAGGCAGTCTGACTGAGTGTGGTCTGTGAGCAGAATGCTGCAGCTTGCTGGCAAGGACCTTGAAGCGCCATAGAGTTGTGGCAGTGAACACAGCTCTGGCTGGTACCTCAGCCACGAGGATTTAGCTGTCAAAGCCACGGCTTTCATCCTCTCTTTAAAGACTCCTGTAGTCAGAAAAAGAGAGATATATAGTAAAAGAAAGATTCGAAGTTGACATTTAAAGGGGGATATGATATAGATATGAATAATTTGCATTGATATGGATTTTAAGGTCAATTTTGTTATATGTATATATATTTCTGGTCTTGATTGATGTATTGTGATTGTATAGTTCATTTAATGGATAATCATTGATAATGTTAGTTTGATTTTGTAGATGTGCATAGATATATTTCAGAGAGACATTCTTCATATCTTTCAAAGACTACAGAACATGGCATTTAATGTTTTAATAACTTAGGACTTTTCATGACAATGAGACACGTCTGCTCCTGGCAGCAACAATCTACTTCAAGAGGAAGATGGGCATCGAAGAGGCTCCTTATGGAGTTGGTTAGCCATTTGGGCAAGAAACTGCTCTTGCCTGGACTGTTGTATAAACTGGACACAGAGAACCCGCAGAGAGAGGACTGCTGAACTTGCCTAAAGGTGAGATGATCTTTCGGGGTTCCTGATTCATGAAAGAGTCTGCGAGACATTCTGCAGGACACGGCAGATAGTGACTGAATTGCCTTTGAAATTTCCTGCTTCATGGAAATGTCTCTGGATATTATGGGCCTGAAGGCTGAAGACGGGTGCCCCAACGATACAGAGGAACTTTGGGTGACTGTCCAGGCAGTGAGATGTCTCTGTCATTTCTAGAGTTTTGGAAGTTGCTTACTTCTTGTTTACTTAGGTAATATATCCTTCTGGAGTCTTTGATGGAGTTAAAGAATGGATAGTCATAGTTATAGTTTTCCATTATTATGATAAAGATATAGTTATAAATATTGTGACTGTAATTCTTGCTTGATAACTGTTTTGTTATGTGTAATTTTACTATGTTAAAATGAAAGCCTTTCTTTTTTGTTTAAACAGAAAAAGGGGAAATGATGGAGGAGGGTT
The DNA here is from genome assembly GCF_982192425.1 of Myodes glareolus. Taxonomy (NCBI): domain Eukaryota; kingdom Metazoa; phylum Chordata; class Mammalia; order Rodentia; family Cricetidae; genus Myodes; species Myodes glareolus. The sequence continues at coordinate 31,513,454 of NC_142052.1, read as the reverse complement.
ATCTGTCTATTGTGTTATTTTCATTGGTCAATAAAGAGACTGCCTTGGCCCCTTTAAAAAAAATGTAGGTAAAATACAAAATCACTGCCACTACCACAAACAGGCAATATTTTATAATGATGGCTCCAACAACTGATGCCACCACCTCATAGTGTTACACACATTAATATAAATGGGTTAATCAAGATGTGAGAATTAGCCAATAAGAGGATAGAACTAATGGGCCAGGCAGTGTTTAAAAGAATACAGCTTCCGTGTAATTATTTAGGGGGTAAGCTAGTCCGGATTCAGACGAGAACACAGCCTGCTGCTCAGAGAATGCAACCCACTGCTCCTTCCACAGACACCTTTCACAGGTGCCAAAGCTGTTTCACCTGAAGAGTACACAATAATTTTTTCCTCCTATTGTGGTTTGAAGACAGAGAGAATGCTCCATATGCAAATCCTTTTCCTCTGACTGCATTGAATAGTCAATTACATGACTCAAATATATAATTTTAAAACTGTGAGGTGGTATAATCATTTAAAAATTTTGAAGGAGAAGTATAGAGGACACTCAAGGTAATTGCACTGAAAACTAACAGACAGGGATGAAGGCCACTTGAGTCTAATTAGGAGAAGTTGTCTCAGAAACAACTTTTCTAACAGGAGGGAAATACAACTACTCTAGAATTAATATGCCTTTCCATTGAGGAATCACTTCACACATTTAGGAGATTAATACAGAAAAATCTCTTTAATGATGATATGCATTAATCTCTGGGTAATGCTCAAAGAGGAGATATCTTAGACAGATTTTGTATTCCATGTATGCTATAATCCTTAAGAGTCCTTTTGGCTCATGAACCAGATTATATTTTGAAAATTTAAATAGAAACAGGCAAACTGCCAGTCTGGACATTTAGGCAATGGGAGAGTTACACAGCAAAGATATTCCCAGAATATTTTCTTAAGTACAGCAGTGAGCTGAAAACAGCATGTCATTCTTCACTGACAGGGTTTTAATGTGAAGACCACAATGAATGAGAGAGACAGGGCAAGTAAAAGTTAAAAAGGAGAGAATGGGGAGCTATTTCAGTAGATACACCCCACCCCTAGAGGCTTCTTAAGAAAAATAGCATCTTGCTAGGCGTTGGTGGCTCACACATTTAATCTCATGACTCAGGGTGAAGAACCATGTGGTTGTCAGTGAGTTCAAGGACAGTCTGGTATACAGTGTGAGTTCCAGGAGAGTCAGAACTGTCCCAGAGAAACATTATCTTGAAAAAACAAAGAAGAAGAAGAAGAGGAAGAAGAAGAAAAAGAAGAAGAAGAAGAAGAAGAAGAAGAAGAAGAAGAAGAAGAAGAAGAAGACAAGACAAAGAAGAAAGGAAGAGAGAAAGAAAGAAAAGAAAAAATATTATCATATACTTCCAAGAAGGAAATGGAAGAAATATATGAATTATAAGACGTCAGTTGAAACTATCACACAATGAGAGAAGTTTAGGGGGAGGCTAGTCCAAGAACTCTACACAATATGTACACAGGGTATTTTGAAATATCTACTAAGTGCGTAGTTGCTTTGAGCTGACAACCAGAACTCCATATAGGGGAAAAACTATTTTCTCAAGATTTCAAGCAACTCCTCCACAAAGGCCTTGATATCAGGCCATTACCAGCTCTCCAAAGTACATTCCTAGTTTTACTGAAGGAGCTCTGCTTTATTATCAATACATCAGGTCCTTAGTGAAACTCATAAGGCTTAGGTCTCATATTATACTAGGTCTCCCAAGATTATACCTCTTCCCTGCCTGAGGTCCAAAATAAAATTTTTGATTAATCAGGCCAGTCCTTCACACAACAGTGTTTTACATTTCAAACACATGACACCTGCTGTCATATTGTCCATTTGGCAAAACTATGTTTTTCTCAATAAGAAAACTGGAACTTTATGGCTAATCATCCTTAAGATTGGTTGTGCCCCTGTAGTGTCTCATTGAGCAGCTTGTTAGAGGTCTGTTCTTTGATATGGGGATGGGCAAAGTGCCTGATTTCAAATCAGTGATGGCTTCTTTATAAGGGTTTGGAGCCACTGGACACTCCTGGTAAACCATGTGCACTCAAGCATTCTTATCTCTAACAGCCCTGATTAACATATTCTTATATTTTGAGCATTTACATGCAGTCTTTTCTGAGCTCCATTCTACTTTATGAGATTTAACTATTTCCTAATCATTGGTAAATCATTTATATCATTAATCCTACAGTTCTACAATATTAAGTTGGAAGTGTCATCCTAACCCCTGACATCCATCCCAGACCCATGGCCTGGAATTTGCTTTGGCCTGGACCCCAAACCCAGCATGCCAGGTCCTGACCCCTCTCACAGGTGTTTATGTGGGCTTCCAGCAAGGAACAAGAGGTTCTGGGTTTAAATGTGTTCCCCATTTTCTGTCTCTTCTGCCATGCTTTCAGCCACCTGAGAGCATTGCACTTAATAAACCATGGACATATTAATTTGATTTAATCTGTTTTATTTGGACTTTTGTGTGCCAGCAACGTGGCTTGTCATAGAATTTTTCCTAACATGGAGGTACCACCAAAGAGGTTCAGTTTTTCCTGTGGACTCAGTTCCCAGGACAATGCTGGAAATTGCCCTTCCTATACACTTACTCTACCAAGCGTATTGGCTTTACTTGGTGAGATCCCCTTTTTAAACTGCATGCAGGTAGGGATTTGAGGTGACCCATTCACTTTTCAGGCTTTTGATGAAGTCTCAGACAGGCCAAAAGCCTGGCACACACAGGCAGCAGGCCTCTTGATGAGATGCGATTTGGGAAGATCTCCCTGGCCAATTTCTCATGTACCCTGGTTTCCTGACTCAACACCACTCCAGTGGATGGACTTCAATGGCCTTGAGTCACAGGCCTGCATTTAAAGTGGGTTTCTTGTGATTCATAGCCAATGTCAAAATGCCTTTAAGCAGGAATTTATAAATGTTTTTAATTGAGAATATCCAACTTGAAGCAATTACGCTCCAAAATCCAAGCTTTTCTAAGCGCACCGTCATTCTTACCCTCCCCTTCTGCTTTTCTCTCTGTCTATTTGCAACCAAGCAACCAAGTGGCTGGCCACAATCCCTATTTCCGCCTTTTCTTGTCTGCTCATTAGTAGACAGCTCTCTTGTCCTATGTTCAAATGCTCAGGCTCTGTAAACAGTTCTCTCATCCTGCCTCCACTTCCATCTCTCTGTGTGCTTAGTCAAGGACAGATCTCTTCTTCTGCCCTAACTTCCATTTAGCCCCCTCCCACTTGGCTGCCTCCTTGCAGTTGGGACCTGGTTCTCAAGTTCCCCAACTTCCTGTCCCCTCTCCTGCTTATTCACAGACATCTCTCTCATGCCACCCGGTAAGCCCAGAAGATGGGCTCTGGCATGATTCTGATGTGCCCTGTCCCCTAAGCCACAGCATAGGCCAGACACTCAGCCTTGTCATTCACAGCTATGGCATAAATAACAAGGACTCTAAACATAAGTTTTATGTACATGTGTGCTTCCAAATTACAACAGCTCTAAAAATTTAGCTTATATGCCCAGTTTAAAATACCAGGTAATAGTACCTGGCTCTTGAGTGTCTTTAGAGATCTGAAATCGTGGCATTTGAACAACGAGAGCTTCTCACACATAGACATGTCAGATTTTGCAGCACCCTATAGCTTCTTCAAGAAGACAGAAGACCTGCTGTCTCCAGACTTGCTCAGGGTTTGGCAAAGTCACCCACACAGAAGCAAAAAGAGGCCTTGTACCACTCATCTTCTGAATGCTTCACCCAGGGAATGGATCCCCTCATCTTGGCAAGACAGTTACACTAAATCTTCCCCCTTACAGTAAAACCTTTAGGCCTTTCACACACAGCAGTTAATAGCAAGCACTGCTTCTAAGACTGATGTTCTCCAAGGACATGGAGAGGATTTGGGATTGCTTGCTAGCAAAAAGATGTCTCAATTTTGCTCATTAATTCCTCCCAAATCTGTCTGAAGGCATTTGACAACTCAAGGTACTCTTCTTTAACAGACCTCAGAATCGAGGTTTAACAGGTTTCAATCTTCAGAGGTTCATAATTCCCAATTTCCTTTAATTGCCTTCTAACCTGAAGCACTAGCCTTTTGCTATTAAACCAAGATATAAAATCTGTTCCAGTTCTCTTACAGTTTCCTGGAAAGGTTCTATTGTTACATCAGAATCATATCTGGTAAAATCCAGGGTTTTTAATTTTTTAGTTGTTTTCTGTTACACTAACCCCAGCCAGTTTTAAACATATTTTGTTGGTCATTCCTACTGCTTAACCTTGAGACCAACCTACAAGGCACTCTGAGGGCAATGCCAAAAGCACTTGTACCAGCTCCTGGAATCTTACCATTGGTACCAGCTCTCTTAGATCAAGGACACCTGCCAGTTCTTCTGGATTAAGAATACCAGCCAACAAAACTCTATTTTCACCTGCTTTTGTGTCAAATTCCATGGACAGCTCCATTTCATAGTCAGTAATGACAATATTTTTTCTCCTAGACACCTACCTTCTTACCCCCCTCAAGAAGCAGGTGCCTGTAATTTCTGGGATGATAGTGAACAGAATGACTCTCTATACCCATCAGCTTTCAACTCTGCCCTTCCCATGGCATCCCATGTCCACAGGAAGTAGCCAGACTTGAGTTTACCACTTTTCCAAAGATCGCCTAAAATATTAGTCATAGTTATCATCTCAACTTTCTGTGACCCCTATATCCAAAGAGTCTGGAATGTTAAGTTGGAAGAAACACTCTAGCCCCTGGCATCCATTCCAGACCCCAGCCTGGGAGTTTCATTGGTTTGGACTCCAAATCCCAGCATGCCAGGTCCTGATCCCTTCTCAAGAGGGGTTTAAGAGCACTTCAACAGGGTATTAAGTGGGCTTCTAGAAAAGGAACCCATAGTCCGAGGTTTGCGTGTGCTCCCAGGTTTTTTTTTTTTATCTCCCCTGCCATGTTCTCTGCCTCCCAAGAGTGCTGTGCTTAATAAAACATGGGCATTTTAATTGGTTTAATTATAGTTACAATATTTAGTCAACTGACATTTGGCAAAGTAAAGTATATCATCTATCCTACTTTGGTGAGTTTCAACTTTTATATTTACACACACTAAAATTATAGAGTTTTGAACTCAATGAAAAAACCCAGAGGGACATAATATTAGCCTGGAAAGTCTGTGGCAACAAAAGCAGAATCTTCAATTTTCTGTTGCAAAATATGTGTAGATTATTTTTAATTAGATGCCATAAATCAGTTTTCCTTTTCATGAGGAGTTATTTTATTCAGCTACATAATTAAGCAAAGTTCCATATTTCAGATATTCATTTATTACTATCACTCTGGATAATTCAACCATGATCTTCTGTGTAGCAAGGATTTTTTAACTGTTTTTCATTCAACTATATATTTTCCCACTACTTTCCTTTCTTTTCCACTCCCCTTCTCTCATGATCAACATGTTCCATGTTTACTCAGATACTGTTTTTCTCTATCTCCTATGTAGAATAGATCCATGTATATCTCTCGTAGGCTCCTATTTTTGTCTATATTCTCTGGCATTGTGAATTGTAAGATGTTTGTCCTTTGTTTTATATCTAAAAGCCACTTAGGACTGAGTACATATTATATTTGTCTTTTTCCGGGTCTGGGTTAACTCACTCTTTTATGATGTTTTTTAGATCCAGCAAGTTTCCCATAAATTTCAAGATTTATTATGTTTATCCATTGTGTAGTACTCCATTGTGCAAATATACTATAATTTCTTTATCAATTCTTCAGTGGAGGGGTTGTTTTCAGGTTCTGGCTGTAAAAAATAATGTTGCTGTGAACATAGTTGAACACTTGTCCTTGTAGTATGGTTGAGCATCCATTGGGTATATAATCAAAAGTTGTATGGTTGTGTTTCGAGATAGGTTGTTACCTTATTTTCCTTCTTTTTTTCTTGTTTTTTTTAAGACATGGTTTCTCTGTAGCTTTGGAACGTGTCCTGAAGTAGCTATTGTAAACCAGGATAGCCTCAAAATCACAGAGATCTGCCTGTCTCTGCCTCCCAAGTGCAGGGATTAAATGCATGTACCATCACCAGGGGGATTGCCTGCTAATTTTCTGAGAAATCACCATATTGATATCCAAAGTGGCTATACAAGTGTGCACTCCCATCAGCAATGGAGGACCGTTCCCTTAATCCCACATCCTCTCCATCTTAAGTTGTCATTAGTGTTTTTGATTTTGGCTATTGTTACAGATGTAAGATGGAATCTCACAGTAGTTTTTATTTTCATTTCTCTAATGACTAACGACGTTGGAATTTTCCCTAAGTTTCTCTCAGGCAATTTAGATTCATGTATTGAGAGTTCTCTGATTAGTTCTGTACCCCGCTTTTTATTGGATTATTTGTGCTTTTGATGACCATTTTTTTTAGTTCTTTGTATGTTTTGAAGATCAGTCCTATGTCCAGTGGAGGGTAGGTGAAGATCTTTTTCCCATACTATAGGCAATCTGTTTTGTATTGTTGATCATGTCCTTTGGTTCACAGAAATTTCTCAGTATCAGGAGGTACCATTTATTAATTATTACTCTCAGTGTCTGTGCTGCTGGGGTTATATTTGGAAAATGGTCTCCTGTGCAAATGAGCTCAAATATACTTCCCACATTCTCTTTTTTGTGATTCAATACAGTTGGTTTTATGATGCTGGCTTTTTGCTTTTTTATATGAAGTTGAGTATTTTTTTTTAAGGTTTTTGAAAAATTTTGCTGAGATTTACATGGGAATGGTATTGAACCAGTTGATTGCTTTTGGGAAGATTTTCATTTTTACTATATTAATTTCAACCTACCAAAGAGCATGAGAGATTTCCCATTCTCTAGTCTCTCCTTCAGTTTCTTTCTTCCAAAGTTTAATGTTCTTGTCATACACGTCTTCCACTTCTTTAGAGTTATTCCACAATATTGTATTTTATTTGTGGCTATTCTTTTTTTTTGAAAGTAATTTTATTAAATTATAAAAGTTTCCATTTCCGACCCTCCTCCCAACACCCTCCCACTCCCCCCACTCCCTCTCCTCCTCCCTCTTCGTCCCTTAGGGCAGTCAGGGTTTCCTGCCCTGTGGGAAGTTCAAGTTCCTCCCCCCTCACTCCAGGTCCAGGAAGGTGAGTGTCCAAACAGACTGGATCCCCAAAATCCAGAATATGCAGAGGAAACAGGTCCCAGTATCATAGTCAATGGCTTTTCAGAAAGACTTCGGGCCAGCCACAATCAGAGAATCTGGCCAAATTCTGAGAATCTGGTTAGATCACGTCCTCGTTCAGTCCCAGTCCAACTGGCCTTGGTAAACTCTCATTAGATCCGTTTCCTTGTATCAGTGGGTGATAGCATCCCTCGCAGTACTGATTTCGTTTTTCATGTTCTTCCTCCTTCTGCTCCTCATTTGGACCTCGAGAAGCTCAGTCCGGTGCTCCAATGTGGGTCTCCGACTTTATCGCCGTCCTTCGCCAGATGAAGGATCTATGGTGATAAGCAAAATATACATCAGTATGGTTATGGGCCACGGCCGATTCAGGCACCCTCTCCTCTGTCCAGAGAACAATCTGGGGGATCTCTCCTTGGACCTGGGATCCCATATATAATCAAGTCTCCTGTAAACCCTAAAATGACTCCCTTAGTTGAAATATATTCTTCCCTGATCCCATATTCATCCTTCCTCCCTCCCCCCCATTCCAGGCCACCGAGCTTTCCCCATTCCTCCCCTACTCCCTTCTCTCTAACCCTCTCACCTTCCATCAACCCTCCCACCCCCCCATGCACCCGAGGTTACCTGGGACTCTTGTCTATTTCCTACCTCCTGGTGGATAGCTAAATAATCTTCATCAGGTTCATCTTCTTATTTAGCTTCTCTAGAATCACGAATAATAGGCTCAAAGACCTTTAATTAAGGTTAGAATCCACTTATGAGTGAATACATACCGTGTTCCTCTTTTTGGGTCTGGCTTACCTCACTCAGTAAAGCGTTTTCTATTTCCATCCATTTGCATGCAAAATTCAAGATGTCATTGTTTTTTACCGCTGAGTAAAACTCTAATGTGTTTATGTTCCACACCTTTTTTAACCATTCTTCTATTGAGGGGCACCTAGGCTGTTTCCAGGTTCTGGCTATTACAAATAGTGCTGCTATGAACATAGTAGAACAAATGCTTTTGTAGTATGTTAGGGAATCTTTAGGGTATATTCCCAAGAGTGGAATTGCTGGGTCCTGAGGGAGGCTGACTCCCAGTTTCCTGAGAAACCCCCACACTGATTTCCACAGTGGCTGCACGAGTTTGCATTCCCACCAACAATGGATGAGTGTTCCCCTCACCCCACATCCTAGCCAGCATAGGCTATCATTGGTGTTTTTGACTTTAGCTATTCTGACAGGTGTAAGATGGTATCTCAAGGTGGTTTTGAATTGCATTTCCCTGATTGCTAAGGAGGTTGAGCATGACCTTAAGTGTCTTCTGGCCATTCGAAGTTCATCTGTTCTGAATTCTCTGTTAAGTTCAGTACCCCATTTTTGAATTGGGTTAATTAGAGTTTTAGTGCCTAGTTTCTTGAGTTCTTTGTATATTTTGGAGATCAGACCTTTGTCTGATGAGGGGTTGGTGAAGATCTTCTCCCAGTCAGAAGGCAGCCTTTTTGTCCTACTGACAGTGTCCTTTGCTTTACAGAAGCTTCTCAGTTTCAGTAGATCCCATTTATTCATTGTTTCTCTTATTGTCTGTGCTGCTGGGGTCCTACTTAGGAAGAGGCCTCCTGTGCCTATATCTTGTAGACTACTTCCCACTTTCTCTTCTATCAGGTTCAAAGTGGACGAATTAATGTTGATGTCTTTAATCCATTTGGACTTGATTTTTGTGCATGGTGATAGATATGGATCTACCTTCATTTTTTTACAGGTTGACATCCAGTTATGCCAGCACCATTTGTTAAAGATGCTTTCCTTCTTCCATTGTATACCTTTAGCTCCCTTGTCGAATATTAGGTGTTCATAAGTTTGTGGGTTAATATCTGGGTCTTCTATTCGATTCCATAGGTCGACGTCTCTGTTCTTATGCCAATACCAAGCTGTTTTCAATACTGTAGCTCTATAATAGAGTTTGAAGTCAGGGATGGTAATGCCTCCAGAAGTTCTTGTATTGTATAAGATTGTTTTGGCTATCCTGGGTTTTTTGTTTTGCCATATAAACTTGATTATTGTTCTCTCAAGGTCTGTGAAGAAGTTTGATGGGATTTTGATGGGGATTGCATTGAATCTATAGATTGCTTTTGGTAGAATTGCCATTTTTACTATGTTGATTCTCCCAATCCAAGAGCAGGGGAGGTCTTTCCATTTTCTGGTATCCTCCTCAATTTCTTTCTTCAAAGACTTAAAGTTTTTGTCAAATAGGTCTTTCACTTCCTTGGTTAGAGTAACCCCAAGATATTTTATGCTATTTGTGGCTATCATGAAAGGTGATGTTTCTCTGATTTCCCTCTCTGCTTCTTTATCCTTTGTGTATAGGAGGGCCACTGATTTTTTGGAGTTGATCTTGTATCCTGCCACGTTACTAAAGGTGTTTATCAGCTGTAGGAGTTCTTTGGTAGATTTTTTGTGGTCACTTATGTAAACTATCATATCGTCAACAAATAACGAAAGTTTAACTTCATCCTATCTAATACGAATCCCCTTGATCTCCTTATGTTGTCTTATTGCTATTGCTAGAACTTCAAGCACTATATTGAAGAGGTATGGAGAGAGTGGACAGCCTTGTCGCGTTCCTGATTAGACCCTGTGGATTACTTCTATCCCAATATGGTATGATAGACCACACCCTCCTGAAAGGTTGCCCTGAACATCTTCAGAAAATAACTTCACTCAACTGCCAACTGAGATGAACCTGACAGACAGGTTTTACGATGAAAGACCTGATTATTAGTGCCCCTATACAGCAGGAAGAAGTTTGGAGAGAAGTAACTATGTCCATATTCCCAGATATTGTCTATAAATATTCTTTTACATTTAGAGGGGGATGTGATATAGATATGAATAATTTTCATTGGTATGGATTTTAAGGTCAATTTTGTTATATGTATATGTATTTCTGATCCTGATTAAGGTATTGTGATTGTGTAGTTCATTTAAGAATGTAATATATATGGGGCAGGAAGGGGAAAAAGAGAAAAGAATGAAATATATAATTAGGAAATATAGGTTAAAAATAATCATCTATAATAGTAAAGCTTGTAGTCATGTTAGTTAGACTTTCTAGATACAAAGAGATGTATTTCAATTAAATAAGCATTTTTCATATCTTTCCAAGACTACAGAATATGACATTTAATCTTTTAATAACTTAGGGCTTTTCATGACAATGAAACGCATCTGCTCCTGGCAACACCAGCTACTTCAAGAGGAAGATGGTCCTTGCAGAGTCTTTTTATGGAGTTTGGTAGCCATTTGGGCAAGAAGCTGCTCTTTCCTGCACTGATGTATAAACTGGACATAAAGAACCCACAAAGAGGGGCTGGAGAGATGGCTCAGAGGTTAAGAGCATTGCCTACTCTTCCAAAGGTCCTGAGTTCAATTCCCAGCAACCACATGGTGGCTCACAACCATCTGTAAGGGGATCTGGTGTCCTCTTCTGGCCTGTGGGCATACACACAGAGAGAACATTGTATACATAATAAATAAATAAATAAATAAATAAATAAATAAATATTTTTTTTAAAAAAAAGAACCCACAGAGAGAAGACTGCTGAATTTGCCTAAAGGTGAGATGGTTTTTGGGGGTTGCTGATTCATGAAAGAGTCTGTGAGACATTCTGCAGGATACAATAGAAAGTGACTGAACTGTCTTTGAAATTTCCTGCTTCATGGAAATGGCCACTGGATACTATGGGCCTGTAGGCCAAAGACAGATGCCCCAATGGTACAAAAAAGCTTTGGGTGACTGTCCAGGCAGCGAGATGTCTACGTCTTTTCTATAGTTTGGAAGTTGCTTACTTCTGTTTACTTACATAGTATTATATTCTTCTGGAGTCTTTGATAGACTTGAAGAATGGTTAGTTGTAGTTATAGTTTTTGTTAGTTATGAAGAAAGATAAAATAGATATAAGTATTGTAACTGTAATTCTTGCTTGATAACTGTTTTGTTATATGTAATTTTACTATGCTAAAGTTAAAGCCTTTTTGTTTAAACAGAAAAAGGGGAAATGATATTGGTGGGTCATCTGTCTATTTGTTACGTTCATTGGTTAATAAAGAAACTGCCTTGGCTTTTGATAGGACAGCAGTTTATATAGGTGGAGTAGACAGAACAGAATGCTGGGAAGAAGGGAAGTGAGGCACGATGAAGCTCTGGCCCAAGATGGACATAGGCTAGAATCTTCCCATTAAGTCACCACCTCATAGTGCTACACACATTAATAGAAATGGGTTGATCAAGATGTGAGAATTAGCCAATAAGAGGATAGAGCTAATGGGCCAGGCAGTATTTAAAAGAATACAGTTTCCGTGTAATTATTTGGGGGCTAAGCTAGTCGGGATTAAGGTGAGAACACAGCCTGCTGCTCAGAGAATGCAGCCCACTGCTCTTCTACAGACACTCCTTAACTGTTCTATATTTCTTTCTCACTCACTACTCCAGGTCAAATCTGGAAGGAGTTACAGGACTGTTGTCCCATCATTGGGCAGCAGAGGTAAAATTAGGTGCTCAAAATAGTTTTCATTTGCATAGAATGAGCAAGCTTTAAGTACAGGAGACATTGCTCTACATAGAAATCAATAACCAAGATAATTCTAGAGAATTTAAATCAAAATAATAATGACTTAGAAACATGAGAGAACAGAAACAAATAGAGATAAGAATAGAAAAAACACTTAAGAAAGTGTTTGAAAATGATACCAAAAAGTGATTTTTTAAAGTGATGATAAAAATGCACTTTTTAAAAAGATTTATTTATATATTGTGCATATAGTGTTCTCCCTGCATGTATGCTTGCAGTCAAGAAGAGGGCACCAGATCTCATTTTACATGATTGCAAGCTACCATGTGGCTGCTAGGAAATAAACTCAGGACCTCTGAAAGAGTAGCCAGCGTTCTTAACCACTGAATGATCTCTCCAGTCCTAACGATAGACTTCTAAAATTAAATACATCATTTCTATATTTACTTTGAGAAAAGAGTAGATCCTTCCCCAAAAGAGAGGATGTTATTAATAAGAGATAGGTGGATGTTGCCCATATATTTATGTTGGCTGCTGAGATCTGATCCGGACAAATAGTGTTACAGTCAGTGGCCTGTTTCTCCAATCTCTGACCTGACATAACTGTGTCAAGCAAGATAAACCATATCTGCATAGGAAAGTTGCTTTATTGCAAATTCAATGCTTTTTGGCTCAAGATAACCTTCCCAATCTGTACAACCACATAATCTGTTCTGTGTTCATTCACATGACATTAATTAAAACATGCAGGGAAAATACAAAATCACTCCCCCTACCACAATCAGGCAATATTTTATAATGGTGGCTCCAACAACTGACTACCAATGTTGTTTTTCCTGCAGAGAACACAATAATTTATTCCTCCTATTCTGGTTTGAAGACAGAAAGAATGCTCCATATGCAAATCCTTTTACTGTGACTGCATTGAATAGTCAACTACATGACTCAAATATATGATTTTAAAACTGTGAGGTGGTATAATAATTTAAAATTTTGAAGGCAAAATATAGAGGACACTCAATGTAATTGCACTGAAAACTAACGGACAGGGATGAAGTCCACTTGAGTCTACCTAGGAGAAATTGTCTCAGAAACTACTTTTCTAACAGGAGGGAAATACAACTGCTCTAGAATTAATATGCCTTTCCATTGAGAAATCACTTCACACATTTAGGAGCTTAATACAGAAAAATCTCTTTAATGATGATATGCAATAATCTCTGGTTAATGCTCAAAGAGGAGCCATCTTAGATAGATTTTGTATTCCATGTATACTATTATCCTAGAGTGTACTTTAGGCTTATGATCCAGACTATATTTTGAACAATTGAAATAGAAACAGGTAAATTGCCAGTCTGGACATTTAGGCAGATGGGAGAGTTACACAGCAAAGATATTCCCAGAATATTTTCTTAAGTACACCAGTGAGCTGAAAACAGCATGTCATTCTTCACTGACAGGGTTTTAATGTGAAGATCACAATGGATGAGAGAGACAAGACAAGAAAAAGTTTAAAAGGATATGGTGGGGAGATATTGCAGTAGATACATCCCACCCCTAGAGGCTTCTTCAGAAAAATAGAATCTTGCTAGGCATTCGTGGCTCACATATTTAATCTCAAGACTCAGGGTGAAGAACCATGTGGTTGTCAGTGAGTTCAAGGACAGCCTGGTATACAGAGTGAGTTCTAGGAGAGTCAAGACTGTCCCAGAGAAACGTTATCTTGAAAAAACAAGGAAGAAGAAGAAGAAGAAGAAGAAGAAGAAGAAGAAGAAGAAGAAGAAGAAGAAGGGAAGAAAGAAAGAAGGAAAGAGAGAAAGAAAGAAAGAAAATATTACCATATACTTCCAAGAAGGAAATGGAAGAAATATATGAATTATATGAAGTCAATAGAAACTATCACACAATGAGACAAGTTTAGGGGGAGGCTAATCCAACAACTCTACACAATAGGTACACAGGGTTTTTTGAAATATTTACTAAGTGCATAGTTGCCTTGATCTGACAACCATAGCTCCACATAGGGGAAAAACTGTTTTCTCAAGATCTGCAGCAACTCCTCCACAAAGGCCTTGACACCAGGCCATTACCAGCTCTCCAAAGTTTATTCCTAGCTTTACTGAAGGAGCTCTGTTCTATTATCAATACATCAGGTCCTTAGTGAAACTCAGAAGGCTTAGGTCCCAAATTATACTAGGTCTCCCAAGATTATACCTCTTCCCTGCCTGAGGTCCAAAATAAAATTTTTGATTAATCAGGCCAGTCCTTCACACAACAGTGTTTTACATTTCAAACACATGTCACCTTCTGTCATATTGTCCATTTGGCAGAACTATGTTTTTCTCAATAAGAAAACTGGAACTTTATGGCTAATCGACTTTAAGATTGGTTGTGACCCTGTAATGCCCCATTGAGCAGACTGTTAGAGGTCTGTTCTTTGATATGGGGATGGGCAAAGTGACTAGTTTTAAGTCAATGGTGGCTTCTTTATAATGGTTTGGAGCCACTGGACAATTCTGGTAAACCATGTGTACCTAAGCATTCTTATCTCTAACAGCCCTGATTTACATATTCTTATCTTTTGAGCGTTTAGAAGCAGTGTTTTCTGAGCTCCATTCTACTTTATGATTTAACTATTTCCTAAGCATTGGTAAATCCTTTATATCACTAATCCTACAGTTCTACAATATTAAGTTGGAAGTGTCATCCTAACCCCTGACATCCATCCCAGACCCATGGCCTGGAAGTTGCTTTGGTCTGGACCCCAAACCCAGCATGCCAGGTCCTGACCCCTCTCACAGGGTATTTAAGTGGACTTCTGTAGGGCTCGGGCCTTCCCTTGCTCCTTGAGGTGCAAATCAAGGACTGTTTGGGTTAGCCACTAGCTTCCTGCTAATTGCTGTGCCCACTCTGCTACAGTCCAGTGACTTAGTTGTAGGGCTTTGTTCTATCTTTGGTATGGTAATTTCCCACCTGCCCGGGAGAGTTCATGGGACCAGTTTCCCTCTCGATTGTCTGTCACTGCAGCTGCACCCCAAACTCCCTGCCTGGGATGGAGTTCTCACACGGTGCCAGTTCCCTCTGACCCCCTGGCCAGGAGGGATTTCCTTTACTGGGGCCAAAGTATATTAGCTCTGAATAAAGCTAAATAAATTGGCATTCAGCGATCTCTTATCAAATGACCCAGGTTTCTTGTGTGTTTGTCTCTTATTCAATCACCAGGCCCTTGCCCCAACTCATGGGAGGTACGTGGTGCGCAACCGTACCGGGAGAGAAGCACAGATTCTGGTGGAACAATTGGAGGCCGCTGCTGGGATAGAAAGCAGCTATATTCTACTCGTCTGCGGAACCCACCTGCAAGTTTTTGGATGGTAAGGATCTCCATGGGGGTCACCCTCAGAAGGCTGGCTAGCATTAAGTGATTGAGGGTGTTTTGGCTATGGGTGCCGGTTTTTCTTCTCCAATGTTAAAAGGCTGGTTAACAAGTCAATTGTTAGGTCTTTTGTAGAGACAGGGCACCAATATCAAGGCTGAGACAGCACAGGAGATTGTTAAGACAGTTTAAGAGTTTAGTCCCTGGTTCCTATATGCAGGGGGTTTTAATATCACGGATTGGGAGCAGGTAAAGGCTGACCTTCAAAATGCACTGAAAGAACGAGGACCAAAATCTTTTCCCTTAGAATTTTTTTTCGCAATGGCATTTAGTCAGAGATGCTCTCCTCAGTAACGATGTATGGTAAAACTGCAATTAGAGACTCTGAAGAGACTCAGAAAGCAGAATCTGTGAGTTCCATTAAGAGTTTTGAGGACCAGGAGAAGCAATTAGAGACTCTGAAGAGACTCAGAAAGCAGAATCTGTGAGTTCTATTAAGAGTTTTGAGGACCAGGAGGGTAGAAGTATCAGGGATATTGAAGAGGAAGAAGAAATTCTAGAAAATGAGATTGCACTTTTAAATAAGCAGCTAGAAAAAGAGGAAAGCGAGGTAGCAAACAGAGAACCCCCGATGAGACCTCCACCACAAAAAAACATTTTTTGCCACTTCTAATCCTTGTGCTACTGCTTTCGTCCCTATAGACCTATGGGCAGAAACTTGAGAGATGCAAGACAGACCAAATAATCTAAGTAGGGAGAGGCAAATTTATCCTGTTGAGGAAACTATTGTTCCGCAAGTACAAAGGACCAGGCAGCTTAACTCTCTGGCCTTTAAGGATGTTAAGTAATTAAAAGAGCCAGTCGTGGCCTATGGAGCACATGTTCCTTTCACTGTGGCCTTTTAGAATCCCTTGCAAAGCTCATCCTTACACCCAGTGATTGGATGCAGCATTGCAGGG
This sequence comes from Myodes glareolus, assembly GCF_982192425.1. Lineage (NCBI taxonomy): Eukaryota > Metazoa > Chordata > Mammalia > Rodentia > Cricetidae > Myodes > Myodes glareolus. Next base: position 31,497,338 of record NC_142052.1, on the reverse strand, counting down.
CTTGTATCTTGGGGGGAGATTATTTGTTATGGAGAGGTGATATGCAGAAAAATTGCAAAAGGACTGCATGGAATAATGTCATCGCCGGTTTTCCCCAGCATAACCTTGACATGTTAACTGGTGAAGGACAATATGCTAGCTTAGCTGCACAAATTGTATATGATCCTGCGATCTATGCTCAGATAGCTGCCGCAGCCATCAAAGCATGGAAGACATTACCTAATAAAGGAGCAGGAGAGCAGCTTTCTAAAACCATACAAGTACCTACAGAACCTCATTCTGAGTTTATTGACTGCCTTTTGCAGGTGGGAAATTGTATTTTTGGGGATGTGAGCTCAGCTATGCCAGCCATAAAGCAATTAGCCTACAAAAACGCTAAAAGGTTTCACCAAGAGGTTTTGCACCCACATAGAAACAGGGGCTTAGATGACTTTATCTGTCTATACAGGGATGTAGATAGCCCTCCCATGGTGAGTCAGGTAACCGCTTCTGCCCCTAGGGAATTTCCAGGCAGAGCTAGATCTAGAAGTTGTTTTCATTGTAAAAGGTCAGGAGCTTCAAAAGGAACTGCCCTGCCGTTTAAGGGTTGGGTATTTCAGCCCAAACAAAAGGCCGGCTGCAATGGTGGATGCCCTTAGACAGAGACCTACAGATCTCTGTAAGTTCAAGACCAGCCTACACCAACGCTGGCTTTGCTAAATTTTGCTCTGAGTTTTCTATTTCTCATAAATCAGGTATACCTTATAATCCCCAAAGAAAGACTATACTAAAAGAAATACATCGTACAGTCAAGGCCTATTACATAAAACAAAAAAGGGGGATTATTCCTCCAGGATGCCTCATCTAGCTGATGGCATCTGATTTGGTCCAGGTCCTGTACTAATATGATATGGTCCAGGTCATGTAATAATTTGAGAGGGGAGTTTGTCTGTGTCTTCCCACAGAATACTGACAATCCATTTGGGTACTGCTGCATGCTGTGCTGTGCTGTGCGTGCTATGGATTCTCCTGTCCAGAGGCCTGAGGATGGGATAAAACCAAGAGGTCCAGTGGACACTAACCTGTCTACTGCAGAGCTGATGGATTCCTGAGAAGTGGTCCAGTGCCTGAACTCTTCCTGCCCACCTACCCTCCCCATGATTTCTCAGCCATTGCTGTGGCTGCCAGAGCAGCTAAAGCTGCTGGATTTTCCTTTAATCAATAAGCCTTATGCTAGCGCTTTGGATACCCTCTCAGGGCAGGTTGCAAATGCCGTGGCCAATCAAACTGAGCTAAATTTACAATTGAATACTACAGTTAAGTTTACATTTGGTTGTGGTTTTTTGACCTTTGCTTGGTCACGATAGCTTTTTGCTGTTTTTTAATGGACCCTGGAGTACAAGATTTACTAATTGGCTATTAATTATTATTCTAGTTAACTATACCAGGGTTCCTTCCACCAGTGCTGAGACGTTACTTAAAGGGCTCCATTTCGAGCAGACTTTTGAAGGTCTGTGCAGGCACAGTCTCCTTTTGGAATACTTGCACATGCTGCAGCGTCATCTTCATGGTTTCATGATGCTAGAGCCAAAGGCTAACTCAGGTCAATGTTGCCACATGGCAAGTTCTTTAGGCATTTGCCCTGGAGTATCTTTCAGCATAAATCTGGCTAAACTTGGTGTTGAGTGACTAGTGAGTCAATGACGGGTAAGGTTTTTGGGGGGTGGCTTCAACTGAAGACAATTTACCCATATATTTCAAGATTCATTATTTTTATCCACTGTGTAGTATTCCATTGTGCAAATATACTATAATTTCTTTATCAATTCTTCAGTGGAGGGGTTGTTTTCAGGTTCTGGCTGTGAAAAATAATGTTGCTGTGAACATAGTTGAGCACTTGTACTTGTAGTATGGTTTAACATCCACTGGGTACATAATCAAAAGTTGTATGGTTATGTTTTGAGAAAGGTTGTTACCCTATTTTCTTTCTTTTTTATTTTTTGGTTGTTTAAGACATTGTTTCTCTGTAGCTTTGGAGCATGTCCTGAAGTAGCTATTGTAAACCAGGCTAGCCTCAAAATCACAGAGATCTCCCTGTCTTTGCCTCCCAAGTGCAGGGATTAAACACATGTACCATCACCAGGTGGTTTACTTCCTAATTTTCTGAGAAATCACAATATTGATATCCAAAGTGGCTGTACTAATGTATACTCCCATCAGCAATGGAGGAGCATTCCCTTAATCCCACATCCTCTCCAATTTAAGTCGTCATCAGTTTTTTTTTTTATCTTGGCGATTGTTACAGATGTAAGATGGAATCTCAGAGTTGTTTTGATTTTCATTTCTCTAAATGCTAAGGACATTGGAAATTTCCCTAAGTTTCTCTCAGGCAATTTAGATTCATGTATTGAGAGTTCTTTGATTAGGTCTGAACCCCACTTTTTATTGGATGATTTGTTCTTTTGATGACCACAATTTTTTAGTTCTTTGTATGTTTTGGAGATCAGTCCTCTGTCCAGTGGGGGGTAGGTGAAGATCTTTTTCCCATACTATAGGCAATCTGTTTTGTATTGTTGATCATGTCCTTTGGTTCACAGAAATTTCTCAGTATCAGGAGGTACCATTTATTATTACTTTCAGTGTCTGTGCTGCTGGAGTTATATTTAGAAAATGGTCTCCTGTGCAAATGAGCTCAAATATACTTCCCACATTCTCTTTTATGGTGATTCAATATGTTTGGTTTTATGATGTGGGCTTTTTGCTTTTTTATATGAAGTTGAGTATTTTTTTTATGGTTTTTGAAAAATTTTGCTGAGATTTACATGGGAATGGTATTGAACCAGTTGATTGCTTTTGGAAAGATTTTCATTTTTACTATAATAATTTCAACCTACCAAAGGGCATGGGAGATCTTCCCATTCTCTGGTATCTCCTTCAGTTTCTTTCTTCCAAAGTGTAAAGTTCTCGTCATACAGGTCTTCCAGTTCTTTAGAGTTATTCCACAATATTATATTTTATTTGTGGCTATTCTTAAGGATGATGTTTTTATGATATATTAATTGTAGCCAACTTCCTATTTCAAGAAAACATTCCTTGTAACCACCTTCTATCTTCCATCCTGATGACCACTCACAATTTTCTGGTAACCATAATTATACCCCCAACTTCTAAGAGAAATTTTAAACAAAACATACAAATGAACTCATGTGAGATTTGGCTCTTCATGCCTGTCATATTTCACTTCATGGTATCCTTCAGGCTTAAAAGCATTGTTAAAATTTTAGGTTTTCATGTTTTACAACATGTTCAGTAATACTTTATAATTGTTATTCTGCAAATTTGGAGTTTTTCTCCCATTCTTTTCTGATTCCAAAAAAGATGAGTCTTAGTTTCTAAAAGTTTAGAATTTGATTACCATTTTCTAAAGAATCATATTATGACTATATTGCATTTCTCATTCATATTCTGTATTATATAGTTAGTTTCTGTGTCAATCTTTTTCCTTGCTGTTGTAAAACCGTCAATGGTAGGTTTAGCCAGAAGCACAGGTGTTATACTCGGTTCCACATGCTTTTCCACACAAAGAAATTCAAAATGCCTCATGAGCTCCATGTCACTAGATTTTTAGATCACCCCTGCCCCCAATCCAATTCTCTTTCCTGTCATTGCCATGATGTGAGTTCCTAGATCCTCCTTCATGTGTTTATTGCACTCTGTGATTCCTTCTGTACCTCGCATTGTTCACATGCTTACCTGTGCTTTAGACAAGGCTTCCCATGGTCTGATGAGTTTGAGGACATCCAAGCAGCTAAACCAAAATTTTTAGGATGATCAGCTCATAACTATCAGTTCACACAGCCCCATCCCCAAAGAGTCAACTGGAAGGCCATGTTATATTCCCTGGGTGCTGACCCTTGATGATTGCTCCTGTTATGGCAATTTATTTTGAGCTCCAGGGACCACTTTCAAGAAGCTCAGTTAGACAGTGTATTTAAAGCTTGCTTTTGGTGATCTTCATAATCATACAGATGTCCTACTAAGAAGCAAGTTCTCTGACAATCATCAGTGTTTCTCATAGGAATAGGAAGCCTCATATGATTTGAATTCCAGGGAATTTCCTGACCTTATCAAAAATAAATAAAAACTTGTAGCTCAGTATAGGTTGTAGAACAGGATTCAGCATCCATGAGTAGAAAGCACTAGTGAGGGTTTTAGCTTTCCTCTACCTGAATCTCAACCTGTGTTACTTAGGAGAAGACTAGTCTACCTTCTTCTGCACAGTTGCACCTTTATAGGATACAAAGCTATCTGTGATTCTTTCTAGCTATGATTCTTGAACACTGTGTACTCTAGTATACTGGAATGTTCAAAAGTACTGACATTTCAATATGTTGTCCAGGAAAGTGTCTATGCCTGATATAAAGGCATCAAACCATATCTTCAGCAAGGCAGCCACTGTGATTCACAACAGCAGAAATCACCTGGACTTCTGTTGTCCACCTCGTCTTGGTCCTGAATTTTCAGTTTTCTGACTTCACTGACAATGTTGGACTCATCTATGATTGCTTCTAATCAGAACGCAGCTTGAAGCACTAAAATTGAGACATGGTTCTGCCCAATAATGTATCATTTAATTTTTCACCACTGTGCTATAACTTTTCGACTTCTGGAAATAGTGAGTCTCAAAAGAGAAATGTAGCTCTCAGATCTGAACTATAAGGAATGATTTATTATTAATGATTTAAATGGGAGCACAAAGACCACTATGCATTATGATACCCCTGGGCAGGTATAAACAAGAAAGGAGGAGCAAAGCAGTAGTCAACATTTCTCTTCTTTAGCTACTGCTGTGACTTCCTAGTTGACAGGTGGTAATTGGAAAATGTAAGTCAAATAAATCCTTTCCTCCTCAAGCAGCTAAGGACATTGTGATGGATATAGCAATAGAAAACAAACAGGCACAAGTAAAAATGCGATCAAAGTCATGTTTCAGGCAATTTGGCAGTCAGAACAGAAATGCAGAAAGAAGAAATATGAATAATTTCAATGTGTGAATACTGTCATACATTGTTTACTAAGTGTATTAAATTTGATTACTAAACTTTGGGGTAGAGAAAGTTTATAGTACTCTAAGTATGTCATTTGAATCAAGCTGCCTCTTCACTGATCATATTATTAATTGCTACAATACTGGGCAACATTTGAAGGTTCTCCCTACCTATCCACTCTTCCAGTTACCTAGTCTTCTTTCAGGTTTCCTGACTCTCTTTTTCTTTCTTTTAAATTCCTCTCTTTCATTTGTTCCTTTGGTGTGTAGGTATAAAAACTTTTCAAATACAGACAAAAAAACCCTTGAGATGAATTTACAATAAATAGCTGTAGTGGTTAGATTCCAGTGACTGTGACAAAGACACCAATGAGAACAACTCAAGGACAGAAAGAGATCAGAGGTTCAGTAGATCCAGTCAGAGATTATGCTAATGCAGAAACATAACTCCACTGTGGAGGGCCATCTTTGAACTTCATAGAAACTTTGTACAGTGCTGACTTGAGGTCGTACTCTTGCTGACATGCTTGGCAGGCCAAGTAAGGAGGAAGCATACCTCCTCTATCAGTAGAATGCCCTGCCAATAGTCAGTCCTTGAGTACACAGAAGTGCTCTAGAGTTCACTCGCTATGATTAGGTTGTTCTTTGTCTCCTGATGAAGTGTTTGTATATATTATATTATGTCGCATCCGTTTTGTCAGCAATGAAGATGCAACATCAGACTCTTCTTAATTGCGGTTTATTCAGGCCCTTAAAATAATCTTCTCATCCTTTGTTACCTCTCGCAACCTCTTGCCCCGGGGAAAAGCCAGTCTGCAGCTTAAATAACCTCTGGGTAGCCAACCCCATCAAGCCATGTGGGAAACACAGATAGGTCCAGAAACGCGTAAGCAAGCCAGATCCTAGCACTAGCCATATATGGAGTTGATCACACTTGAAAGCATTCACTGTTGGAAAGGTGGAAGGCAGGAATCAGCACCACCTGTAAGGCATGGCACCACGTGGCTCTCTACAATATTACAGCTAAAGTTATTTCAATAACAACAGGTTTTCTGTAGATTAACTAGGGGAGAAAACTATTGAAATAACTTGTATCAAAGGTGGTAGTTTCTATAACTATTTCAAGTATTACGAGAACTTAGTTTGGATTATGATTTGAGTATTATTAGAGAGCACTGACTTTGCAATAAAGTATGCAGTTGTATTTTCTACCCTGCATCTTTTGTGTTCTGTTTTCTGTGGTACCCAGAGTCATCCATAATGGAAGTAGTTGGGAAGGGACCCCAACTATTGGTGCCTGAAACAGGGACCCTGAAAGAATGTCAGGAGTATCAGATAATAAGAAAATTAATTACAGGGTAATGGGACAAGATAACTTTTTCTGTCTATGCCTAAGAATTTGCTGGAATCTCATGGCACCCACATATCTATATCAGACTTAGAGATGTGTCTTGAAACTATCAAGTTATATAATCCTTGGTTTCCCTCAGATGAGAATTAAATGGATATGGAAAATTGAAATTGGGTTCATATAAATGTGGAGAGGAGGCTACTCACTCAAGGACAGGAATGACCTTGTGGTCAGATACTGATTGACCATCTGTGCTGTGCTTTGTTCTGCTTTTGTATTTAAGAAAGTTCTGAAAGAAACCATGGGCTGTTTGGCTGCTTCAGCATGACTGAACACACCTTCCAATTCTATCCTGTCTTCTGTCTCTTCTGACTTCTCTTTGGACTCGAGGATACCCTATCCAGGAACCCTAGCTAATCTTGTAGGAGCTACTCTTATAGGTGACATCTAGCTGTGCAGCTTTCTGGGGAGGGGTATCTTCATAGGGACACCACAAATTCCAAGTGTGCTCTGATGTGGATTAAGTACATCCTGGGAGCATCAGCAGTTGCACGGTGTAAATATAAATAAGAAGTTAGCTGTACAGCATGAAAAACAAGTAAGGAGTAACTCGAGTATAATTGTAAAATAAGTAATAGGAAAATAAGAAGTAATTTGTATATAATTTATAAAAGTTAAATATAGGCCAGGAAAATAGCAGACAGCTATAAGTCATGTACAGTTTGTACATGACTTATAGATATTTTAGAGGTCGGGATACTAAGGAAGGACACCAATAATTGCTTCAGTTTTTGAAATGTATAAAAGATGTATGTTTCCAGTTTCCTCCAGAATCAAGTATGAATCTAGAGCTTTAAAAAAGTGTATGTGAATGAATGAGTGCATATTTTCTTGGTCTGTGTTTTGACCGTTACTACATTGCTGTTTTATGTGACTATGTTTCTAAAAATATTAAGTGGTGCCAGTACCTGTTTGTCTGTCATTACTGTACATTTTTGTGTATTTACCTTCTTTTTTATCCTGAAAGAGATGAGGCAGGCAGCCTCTGCCTTTATCCTTCTGGAAATTTTTATTGAATCAGTTCCAAAACTTTGGGTCCCAAAAGAAAAGCTTCTCTAAGGAGAGGTGTTACACTGACCACCTTCCTTCATTATACTCTGGACTGAACCATCGCCTGACAGCAGTTCCTGCAGGGGGCAGGGGTGCATGCTCATGCTCACATTGGCACAGATCCTAATAAAAGTAACAATTGTGTTGGCACAACTCGAAGAGTTTTTGAAGCATTCCAGTGAAAAAATGTCATCACACAAATCTCCAATCAACAGATTTGAGAGGTAAGAAACTAAAAGCATAAGTACCCCTACCAGTGTGGAATGGGGCAGCTGCATACTGAATGTGCATATGGCTCATATAGGTCTTTTTAAAACCAGGGTGCATCAAAGGAGATTTTGAAGGAGGGAATTTGTTAGATTTTAATCCCTGATCGTGATTAAGGTCAGAGATGTGCTGGATTTTATACTGAGGGATTGCTTACATTTGTGCTGACTTGGAGAAGGGTAGAATATGGGGCTTTATTATTTAGTTGTGTTTTGAGTATGTGTTTCTTTCACTGGCACTTTTTAATGTTTGGGCTGTTTTCAGGGAGATATTGTTTCTTTAGCCAGTTCTAGATTCAGAGAGAAAGTGCTTTCTTTTGGCTCTGTTGTCAGGTCCAAGGTGTGTTTCTTTGACTAGCCCTTTCTCCCACCCATAGGCACAAAAAACGGTTTTGTCCATTAGTGTGCTGGTTCAAACAAAATATAAAGAAATATCATAGCGCTTGAACAGATTTTTATGCTATCCATTTTTTTCCAGACAATAACTGCTGTTGGTTTCTTGACTATATGTGTGTTGGCTTAAGATCTTTTAAAAATAAGTTATGATAAGCCCTCCGTTTCTTCCACAGGCCCAAATGATTAGGGTAATATGCATAAACTTTATTACATTGATTACACACATACTTTAATTTTACACTTTATGTGTTTATTTAAATACATAAACTTTATTAGATTGATAACATACTTCTATGTGAAGTACAAAACATTAAAACACTAAATTCACTTATAGAGTTTCACTATAGTATGATTTTTCTCATGATTTTGCAGAATACATACATTAAATTCAAAGAGTTTTTCTGCAAGATGATTTATTTTATGGATTTGGAGATCATTGTGACAAAGGATTTACCACAGATTCCATTCACTGTTATCTCTCCAGTATGTGTTCTTTTATGGATTTGAAAATGAGTAAGAAGTGAAAAGTCTTTCTTACACTGATATACATTCATAAAAATTCCCTACATTGTGTGTTCTTTTACTACCATAAACAGTGCAGTGGGTTCCAAAGGCTTAACCACACTGCCTACACTTATAGGGGTTCTCTCTCTTATGTGATCTTTTGTAAATTTGAATATGACTGTGTTTTACAAAGGCCATACCAAAATGATTACAATCATAGTGTTTCTCTCTACAATGTGTTTTTTATGCAATTGAAGAGAATGAAACTTGGAATGGCCTTATCAAACAGATTATTTTCATGGTGTTTCTATCCAGTATGTGTTCTTCAAAGCAATTGAAGATTACTGTGTGGTACAAAAGCCTTAAAATACTGATAACATTCATAGTGTTTCCTTCTCTCCAGTATGTTTTCTTTTATGCAATTGAACACTATTTTGATAGGCAAAGACCTTGCCACTTTTGGTTACATTCATAGGGTTTCACTCCAGTATGTGTTTTTTAAAGCAATTTAAGATGACCGAGATCTGCAAAAGCCTTAACACAGTGATTGCATATAGGGTTTCTCTCTAGTATGTGTTCTTTTATGATTGTGAAGACCAATATGTTGGGCAAAGGCCTTCCCACACTGATTACATTCAAAAGATTTCTCTCCAGTATGAGTTCTTTTATGATTTTGAAGATTACTGTGCTGGCCAAAGGCCTTACCACATTGATTACATTCATAGGGTTTCTCTCCAGTATGTGTTCTTTTATGCAGTTGAAGATAATTGTGCCGAGCAAATGCCTTACGACATTGATTACATTCATAGGGTTTCTCTCCAGTATGTGTTCTTTTATGCAATTGTAGACTACTGTGGTGGGCAAAGGCCTTACCACATTGATTACATTCATAGGGTTTTTCTCCAGTATGTGTTCTTTGATGACTTTGAAGATTACTGTGTTTTGAAAAGGCCTTACAACACTGATTACATTCATATGGTTTTTCTCCAGTATGTGTTCTTTGATGACTTTTCAAATTACTGTGATCTGCAAAGGCCTTACCACACTGATTACATTCATATGGTTTTTCTCCAGTATGTGTTCTTTGATGGCTTTTCAGATTACTGTGATCTGCAAAGGCCTTACCACACCAATTACATTCATAGGGTTTCTCTCCAGTATGTGTTCTTTTATGACTTTGATGAGTTTCATAAAGAACAATGTCTTTATCATCTTGACTGTATTCATAGTGTTATTTCTCAGTGTGTTTTCTTTTTAAGCACTTGAATATTACTGTGATAAACAAAGGCTTTACCACAGTGCTTACTTTTAGAGCATTTTTGCCCAGAATGTGTCTTCTCATTCCTTAGAAGGTGAGTGTCATAAGACAAGGCTTTAACACAGTGAGTATACACTGAAAGTTTCTTCTCACCATTTTGATTCCTTTCAATCCTGCAAGGATAATTGGCACATTTAAAAGATTTACCACATTCAAGACCCTGTTAAACCTTATATCTATATGAATTAATTTTATAACATGATCCAATTTTAAAAGCAATTAGGTATTAAGATTTCATGACTTTGTTTAAGATCATGTTTGTCTTTTAATTAATGGTCAGGTTGCATCTAGGAATATGAGTATAATAATAAATTCCTTTGTTTCGTGGTTTACCTTTTCACATTTACAAAACCATTTTGTATTATATTATTCACATTTTTGATGACAACTGAATACACTGAGAGAATTACCAAGTTTACTGCATTCTGAAATTTTACTATACTGTGAATTGTATATATTTGCTAAGTAAACTAGGACATTCCAAAGTATTTGCACAAACCTAGAACTCATGTGGCATTTCTGTAATGTTTATATATTAATAATGATGGCAGAAAACCATCTGTATTGTGTACTTGAATCAAATTCAACAAGTATTCTCTACATGGGAAGTATTGCTGATCTTCTTTTTGTTCTCAAGGAGATGTATGTTAAATCTTTCCATATCCCTATGCTCATAAGCTTATACACACATAGGAAAGGAAGAATAATTCACAGATATGAAATTGAGGTATATGGATTTGTGAGGATTTAATAACCATCTATGCACTTAAAGCTGTGCTTATTTGCATTGCTGCTTTTATTTAAAAGTTCTAGGAAAAAGTGAAATTAAATCAGAGGCATATTGTTATCAACTTGCACATGAAAATTACCTTGCATATCTTCTAGAACATTGCCAACGTTCGTCAGTGTTAAGGTCTTCCCAAATGTATCCTAAAATACAGTACCAGAATATAGGCTGTATCATTTAACAATATGCAACATTTAGCTTATTATCTTAAGTGCACCAAAGAACTATGACTGCTTTATTCACCTCATTCTTCTTTCTAAATCAAATTGTAGAACATCCTTAACCAAGGAAAAGTTGTGTCAATATTGTGAAACATTAAGGAAATTCATTTTTACCTATAGAAATGAGATTCCTGTAGGTCTCCAGCATTACATCTTTATAGAGATTCTTCTGGGAAGGATTCAGTAAATCCCACTCTTCCTGAGTAAAGTTGATATACACATCATCATAGGTCACTGCCATCTAAAATATACCACACATGGGTAAAATGGAAAGCATGACACTGATAAAGTTGGAAATGCATACTTCTTTCAGAGTATAGACATATGATTCTGGTGTTCCTTACTCTTATTCCATGATATAGACAGTCACTTTTGAAGGAAATTGAAAAGCAAAGTAAACTCTGTCATTTCTGTACCCTTTGTACGGAATAGCACCTCAGAAGAGCAATGTCTATTGTAGCATGAGGGTCCAGCTTGTTGGGGTTTCTGTCCTGCCTGGTACCCCAACAAGCCAGCATGCTCCAAGGAAAAATCACTCACAAGACTCCATAAGATTAAAAACTGATTGACCCATTAGGTCCTGAGGGAGCTTTCTCCTCCCTAGCCTTATCCTATTCTCATTGCCCTGCCTCTACTTCCTGTCTGGTTGACCCTCCTATACTTCTTGCCTGGCTAATCAGCGTTTTATTAAAATACATGATTGACAGAATACAGATAATTCTCCCACACCATTTCCCTCTTTTTTTTTAAACAAAGGAAAATACCCATAGTCCATTTGTTGGGAATGTGGGTGTAGTATTTCAGGCTACTTCCTGCTGGTTGGGGGTGCTGATAATCTTATGGGGACCTAAAGAAAATTTAGAGTTATAATCAAGTCCTGACTGGAGTATCCTGTGAGTCTTGATCATCTCAGGCAGCACACTTGAATCTGTTCTGGATGTAGAACTCTGTCATCTGAGCCATCTGTTCCTATCGGAGATTTTTCAGGTGGTTTTCCTTTTTCGACCCTGATTTTTCTTAACTCAGAATGAATCCACAGCCTCTCATTTTCTGCGGAAACAAAAGCTAAATCTCTTCTCCAAAATAACATACCTTTTGACTTCAGTTTTAAAGCCAAGGTATTTTCAAAATACCTATCTTGGGTTAGTTCAGCAGCATTTATAAACAAGAGTCTTTTAGCAGCTGTTGCTCCTTCCTCAGCCTTAAAACAATTCAAACAGAGAATAATAACATTCAGTATCAGGATTCTCTGTGTATTTTCCATCTTCATGAGGCTTTATTGTAACCTCTATTTCTTTTATTTTTACTTTTATTTTTTGAGACAGGTTCTCTGTATATCTTTGTCCTAGAATAACTCTGTAGACCAGGCTGTCCTTGAACTCAGAGATCTGCCTGTCTCTATCTCCCCAGTGCTGGGATTAAAGGTATGTGTTACCACACCTTGAACTCACAGAGATCTGTCTCTGCCTCCCAGGCACAGGGATTAAAGGCATGTACTACCATATTTTGAGGTCACAGAGGTCAATCTACCTCTGCCCCTTGAAGTCACAGAGGTCAATCTACCTCTGCCTCCCTTGTATTGGGATTAAAGGTGTGTACCTCCACACCCAACTACTCCCTTTTTTCTTTTTTTATTTTTAATGACTTTAACCTTTTAGCCTGCATATACTTTAAACACACTGTAAACCATTTAGAGGTTTTCTTCGTCTTTGAATCTCTCTTTACTGCATATCTCTCTTTTTCTGACCACATGAATCTTTAAGGAGAGGACTAAAACTGTGGCTTTTATGGCTGGAATTAGCCCATTCCTTAGCTTTCCAGCCTCATGGCTGAGGTACCGACTGCAGCCATTTTAATTGCCACAACTCTATGGCGTTTGAAGGTCCCTGCCACCAAGCAAGCTGGAGCATCCTGCTCAAAGACCACACTCAGTCCAACTGCCTGCCTGAAAGAGTCAGAATGTGCCCTAGCAGGACAGTCCAGAAAGTTGGCATTTTAAAACAACTCAGCTTTTTTCCTGCTACTGCTGAAAACCGAAAAGCATGCGTTCAGCTTTTGATCACCACCATTTAAGTGTTTGGTGGCAGGGCCTCTTAAAAGAGCTGCAGGATTTTGCAACTAAAACTGAGTCAGGAGGCCTCTCTTAGATGAGAGCACTTGCTTGCCTCTAGCAAGCAAAGAAGATCCGAGAAATTGCTGCTACCAAGAAACCATGATTTACTCTATTCTTTCCCAAGCTTTCTCAAGCTTTCTGTGGATTCAGTTATCCACGTGGGCACCATATGTAACATGAGGGCCGGCTTGTTGGGGTTTCTGTCCAGCCCGGTATCCCACAGTCAGCAATTCCCAAAGAAAAATCACTCACTAGACTCCATAAGATTATAAACTGATTGATCCATTAGGTCAGGCTACATATTAGCTCTTATAAATTATGTTACCCCATTATCCTTATCTACATTAGCCACATGGCTCTGTACCTTTCCCAGCTGGGCAAGTTACATGCTGCCTCTTCAGTGGTCTGCGCAGGAATGGCTGAGGGAGCTTTCTCCTCCCTAGCCTTATTCTATTCTCATTGCCCTGCCTCTACTTCATGTCTGGTTGACCCGCCTATACTTCCTGCCTGGCTAATCAGCGTTTTATTAAAATACATGATTGACAGAATACAGATAATTCTCCCACACCAGTCTATTGACAGGAAGATACAGCAAAAATGATCAACAGTATATAGTATGCTTGAGAAAATTGTAGAAAGAGTTACAGACCACACACAAAAAGTAATATGGACACACTGGGTATATTGTGTCTTTAACCACAACACTCAGAAAACCGAGGTGGGTATATTTATTTGTCTCTAAGTTGAATTCCGGTCAAGCCTATGCAACCAGGTCCAGGACAGGTGGAAATACACATTAAGACACTGTCTCCATTGCAAAATCAGTGAAATAGACAAATGGGACAGAAAGAACTGACAGACATTTATTGAAGTTCTTACAAATAATTTTGCATTCATTCCAGTTCTGTATTCATCTTCCAGATATCTAAGTGCCATAATTTAAACTGTAATTCCAATAACATTTTGTAGAATGGAATTTCATGTATAAAGCAGTTAAAATGGACAGATGAAAACACTAGAAATATAAATGTTGGTCATTAATAATCAAAACAGGGCTGGTGAGAGGGCAGAGTATTTCAGAGTTCTTGCAGGTCTTGAGTGGCGGTGAGCACATTATCCAGTACTTACATGGGGATCACAAATTTCCATTGTTACATGATCAAGAATTCTGAGAACTTTTGATCACCTTGATGACCAGGCACCCATGAAATCAATATCCATGCAGACATATAAAATTGTCATATTGATTTTTAAAAAATCAAGTCAAGAATAACAAGTCAGATGAATGTCATGTACTTGCAATTAACTGACTCAGAATGCTCAGACAGTATTAATGTTATAAATAAATGACATCCTGGGAATCAGAGTGAAACCCTCTTTCAAATTTTAAAATTCAAGATACACATGAAGCTCACCACAGCAACATATACTTGACATATAAAAACCTATATTCCAGGGCTATCACCCTATAATATAAAAATGAATAGAGCCAGAAATGATGCCCCCCTTTACTTTCAGGAATTTGGAGCCACACAGTAAGGGTTACTTAGACAAGCAAACAAAATAATTAAAATAGCAGGTTGTCAAACTACGTAAAAGCAACTGTTTCTGCTATATCTCATTTTTACTTATAGAATATAGGTAAGATATAGAATATATAGATCAAGCCTATAATGATAGCAAAATCATTTCAGTATAAGTAAAAAAATTGTCAAATTAATGACAAACACAAAACAGTAGATATAAATGTCAGGAAATAGTTGAGGGTATTGAGACTCACCATATACAGTGAGGAATTTCATCTAGACAGGCTTGTTCTACTAAAGAGTCAGAGGATATTGAAAGAAAGTCACCAAGGGGAGAAACTTTTTCAAATACATGACCTTTTCTGGGAGGTTTTTCATTCAATAAGTACATTTTGACCCCAGTCATTATTGATTCATGGTCAACAATGGGAAAATTGCATTTAGTCATTTCAAGAACAGACATTTAATGATCCTCATCTGCAATGGTCCCTATACTGTCCAAATGTGTAATGTCCCCACTGGCACTCAGGACAATCTGTCGACAACCTTATCTTATAAAACCTGGAAACATGTTACCTCTTCCTAACATCAATGGCACAAAATAACATTAACATTCCAAAAGAGAAAAATAAACACACAGTAAGGGATGATTGGACCAAGGCAAGACTGAAACAGAGCAAGACAAACATCAAATCCTGTAGCTCTCTGGTCAGATGTATGGGCTTCAGTTTCAAATGACTTAAATGGCCCTATCCTTGCAACTTCTTGTGCATTTCTCTCTTTGGTAACTTCCACTCACTATAAGTAGCTAGGTCTCCATTGAAGTTGTGTCATAACTTAGGAATCTTAACATCTGTGTGCTCAAAATGTAACCCAGTGTGTTTTGAAATAATATTTTAAAATATGTTATATTTCTTTATGTTGTGGAGCATTTGTTTTAATGATGCAAAGAATTGTTCCATTGGTTTAGCTGTTTGACGTTATGATGTTTTGCCTATTTAAAATACCTAGTCGGTCTAAAAAAGAATTGAATGACCAATTGTAGGACAGGAAAGGATAGGCAGGGTTGCGAGGAAAAGAGAATAAATGGTAGGAAAAATCTGGGAGGATTAAAGAAGAGGCAGCATAAGGAGAGAACAACAGGAGCCTTTAATCCAGCTACACAGCAAGCCATGGAGTAAGAAATAAAGAGAGGAATAAAGATAAAGGCCAGGGGGAAATGTAGAGAGAGCAGTTAAATGAAAAACAACCTGCCTTGAAACGAGTCAAAGTCAAGTATTTATAAGAAAAAAAAATAAGCCTTCATGTGTAAAATTTAATTGTGAACTGGGTGGCAGGCCCTAAAGGGACAAGGGAGTAAAAGAAACAACCAACAACTCCACACCCAGCTTCAATCTTCACAGCTTCATGCAATGAACTCTCACTGTCTCCTCATTGGGCTTCTGACTCTGCCAAACACAGATGCCTGAAACAATGGTAAACTATAACCATAAACTAAAAATCCATGATCCTAAATTTGAATTCTTTCATGTTCCCAAGAGAAACACATTACTGATGATCCTGAGAAGTAGGTTTTTTTTTTTTTTTAACTGCAAAGAACACTGACAAGCTTGGACCACAAGTGTAGAAGGTTTGGAATGAAGTAGCTTCCTGAGACTATGAGTCACTTTGCTGAACCATCTTTAAACTGAAGGTTTATGTTTATTTAGGGCACCCTTAGGGCACCGTGATAAGCTTCCAGTCCAGAGCAATGGCTGTTTCTGTAATGATGATATACTCTTTGAAAAATCCTGCCTGTATTAACACATAAATGCCCTTTGAAACTACCTTTTTATTTTCACTTATTTCTGCCCTACTTGTTTTTTCTTTTTACTGTACAGCTAAGTAAGTTGTCAGTGATAACCATTGAACAACTTCAATATTCCATTAAAGACATTAGCTCATTACATTTTAATTTGGCATTACTAAATTTCTAGAGCATAGGCAGAATAAGAAAAAATTTGGAGATAAAATTTCACACAAATGTCTGGATAGTGGTGACACACGCCTTTAATCCCAGCCCTGGGGAGACAGAGGCAGGTGAAGCCCTTGAGGTTGAGGCTAGCCTGATCTACAAGAGCTAGTGCCAGGACAGGTAAGACTGTTACACTAAAAAAACCTGTCTTGGAAAACAACAACAAGAAAAATAATCAGACAAAAGAACCCAGGATTGGTTTTTTTATCAACTTTATTTTCAACTGAAATCTAATGATCTCAATACCCACTTTCAGCCATTACATTTTCATTTTCCTGGTCCTACAAGAACAGTTAAATATGTTCAACTTTCTATTTTTTGTCACATAAAAATCGGGATAGCTGCCTCAGTAGGTGGACCAACCCCAAGTGGTACTGAGTCTTTTCCCTCCTTCTGATTTTCAACGGGATCTTGGGAGCTCAGTCCATTCCTCTGATGAGGGTCTCTGTCTCTATCTCCATCCATTGCCAGATGAAAATTCTATGGTGATATACAAGATAATCAGCATGATAGTGAGGAAAGCACCTTTCAGGTACCCTCTCCCCTGCTGTTGAAGGCCCTAGCTGCAGACATCCCATGGACATCTGGGATCCCCTCTAGAGACAAGTCTCTTTCCAACCCTAAAATGGATGCCTTAATGTAGGTATTTTCTTCCCTGTCCTATATCCACATCTAGTTCCCAATTTTTTTATTTATGTCATAATTACATACCTGAAGCACTTCTAGCAACTACTTCAATATCACATAATATACTCATGAAGGAAATAATCTTTCATGCAGTAATAGTTGAAAGAGTATGCAGAAAATGAAGTGTAATATTGAGTGTCATACTGATGAAAAATTTATCAAACAGCATGGGCCATTAGATCTATGGCAAGATTTAATCATTTGTTTTGATCAAGTTGAAGGTACTTGTGAGTAGAAATCTATTTATCATTAAATTTTATCTTGCTTTCATCTATTCAAGTCTATTAAAATTTAAAATTAAGTAAATGGATGCTTACAAGGGATATAGCAACATTAAAGCTTAAACCATAGCAAGGTAAAACCCACTGACATTTTGTATTGGATGTGCTGAATTAACAATCTGAATTTTTTTCTGAGATAGAGTTTATTCATAATTTCTCAAGTCCCTAGCTAGTAAATCATTTTATATTTAATAAAAACATTTTAAGATTATTTTAACAGGCTCACTTATTTAAAAGAGTGAAAAGTGCTTAGATAGTATTTCTCCCCTTGAGAATTATGAAGTTAGAATCTACAAGAAGTGCTAATTAGTTCTCCATTTTCATTTTAGGTATTGGTTTCAGCATTCCCAAACAAATGGGTAGACCTTTGTTAGGTTTAAGAAACAGTAAAAAGAACAGCAGTCTGAACAGTTTGGGGAAGGGAAGATTTGTTAACCAGGGTCACAAGATACCTTAGCCTGGTTTGAATCTATTGGTGATACTCCTGCATCAACTTGCTATGTAGTGAAATCTAAAGTATGAACCATCAAAATCAGCATGAATGATATTTGTTTAATGTTTTCTTTTGAGACAGGTTCTTGCTATGTACACTAACTGAACCAGAAAGGCAAAATCCTCCTGTGCCCATATTCAATGTGTTGGGATTATTGGTAGGGAACAATGTGCCCAGCAGAAATCTGTCTCATTTGTCAAGTTCAAATTGGTTTTGAGGCCCTCAGTCTTGACCTGGGGAGATTGCTGAGAGGCTAAAATCACTCACTGCCGAAAAGATGATCTCAGTTATATTTCCCATATCCATGGGGATTTGGAGAGGCAAAAAGTGAATGTGACTTCTGTGTTGCTTCTCTGTTCTGTCAGCTTTACCCCAATATCTGACTCTGGGATTTTATTAATACTACTAATTTGGATCACCCTTCAATCAATCATCTTGAATATATCACCTCACTACTTATTTCTAAAGTAGACTACTTTAGTAAGTATTCATGCTTCTTCTTGTCCATCCCTTTCTGTACTGGGACTGTGCATGCTTTTAGTTGGTCATTGAACTCAATGAGTTTGTACACCCATCCATCTTCATTTTTAAGTTGGCATTATAACCCAGAGAAGTAGGAGGGCCCCCATTTACCGGTCTAGTTTTTTCTCACTGACCAGTTAATGCCCAGCCATGAAGCAGTTGCAGGACCTTTCAGAACTTGGAAGCAGAAGCAGGATTAGGTGTGCAATCAAATTCTCAATGGCATCGTGTGTGGCCAGTCTAAGTTACCAGAGACATTGCTTAAACATAAATTAGTAAACAACAAACTTGATTAAAAAAATGAAAAGAAATCCTACTGACCTTTAAACAATGGGAAACAGGGAGAAATAAGAAATAAGCAATGATGCTTTTAAAGAAATTCTAAGTTAAAAATTGAAACTCATAGTTTATTTTTTAAAAGATGTACATGAAAAAACCATAAAGGTAGACTGACTTTGAAAAACACAAAACCATTCTCTGGCAAAGGGAATGGCATTAATATGATATTATTGCGCCCTGTCCATAAATGCAATGTTTGCTTTTGGGACCTGTCACCTGACAAACACAGCTAGAGCTAACGGATATAACCAGGACAAACAAGATTGAACATATCTGTATATTAGAGCTTCTTGTTGGAATTTCAATATTCATTGGCTCTATTAATCTTCCCACATTGTACTCCCAAATCTGGCCTGCCTTCATTACATGAAATGAATCAGTACATGCTGGGAAATTACAAAATCACTTATCCAAATACAATCATATCTTATTTAATAATGGTGACTTCACAGTTGCTTGCCTACAGTGTTTTCCCTATAGGAAACACAGCTTGTATATACTATTAGGATCTAAAGGCCAAAACCATGCTCCACACAAATCCTTTTCCTGTTACTGTAATGAACAGTTGACTCCATGACTCAAATTTGAAATTTCACAACTCAGTGGTGACTGAGTTTTTCAATTTAAAAATTTAGTTGGTTTAATCACCAGGAGAGCAAGGTCAATTCCCTGGGCAGTAATGGAGTGGGATCAAGGCTACATGATCCAACAAAAGAATTTTTGTCACAGAAACATTTTTCTTCAAGACTGATGTTCTAGAATTAATATGCCTTCCCAGGCATAAATCATTCCACAAACTTAAACATTTAATTAACATAAATTGCTGTAACAACAGCAGGCATCTACTAGTGGTTAATGCTAAAAAGAGGAGCCAGCCTGGAACACATTTTGCATTCTACATATGCTGTCATCTTGAAGTTTCTTTTGAGTTCAAGACCAAGGATATACTGTGAACAACTTAAAGAGGGACAGAAGTCAGGCAGTGGTAACACAAACCTTTAATCCGAACTCTAGGGAGTCAGAGGCAGACAGAGCTCTGTGAGTTCAAGGCCAGACTCATCTACCTACAAGAGCTAGTTCCAGGTCAGGCTTCACAACTACAGAGAAACCTAGTCTTGAAAAACAAAACAACAAAAAGGGGAGGGAGACAGGAGAAGGCATGTCTAACCAAGTAGGCAGATGGAGATTTACAAACCAAAACTATTGTTTTGATCAAGCAAGATCTAAAAGATAAATTTAAAACATATATCCATATACATAGGAAATAGACCACAAATACAAAATATGGGAAAGTCCTGTACAAATTATAAAAGATTGTCTTAAATGAACAGCTATTCTGAGCTCTTCTAACTTCAGAACAAGGCTTCATTTGACACTGAAAATGGTGGTTCAAAGGAAGACCAGAGATACTTCTAAAAAGGACCAAAAACTGTTCATTTTAACTAGCACTGACTACTATCTGTTTCAAGGTTGTGAAATTTACTCTACAGGATTGCATTCTTTAAGTTTCATTTTATATGTATGGATGTTTGTGCAAATGTGTCTGTGTCAAGACCTGCAGAGCAGAAGAGGGAATCAGATCACTTCAACCTGAGTTATAGGAGTTCTAGCAACATGACCCTGCTGTCTTCAAAAACAACCATTACTCTTAATTTCTAAGCTATCTCTTAAGCCACATTCTAATTAAAATCTATTTTTACACATTTAAATTAAAATATATTACATCTCTTTACCCTCTTGTGTCCTCTCTCTATCCCTTTCCAAATATTTCTCTTCCAATTCCTTCATTGTTAAGTATGTACTATTAAGTTTGGACAAATATGTGAATAGAATCTACTGAGTCCATTTCTGTTCACTGTGTGTTGTGGTTTCAGGACTGAAAATGGTCATTTGAACACACAAATACAGAGATCATCCATGTCTGAAGCTAATTTACCCACTTTCAGTAAAATTTTACTTGTTTTTGAGCAACATGATTCTTATCTGCCTTTGACAGAAAACATTAAAACTATGTTGTGAGTATTCATAAATATTTATGTATTTTTAATATTATCACATATATGTACGCATGAAGAAAACGTATTTAAAACATAGAGTCACCCACAAACCTTTTTCTTCAACATTTGCCAATCTGGTGCCCTAAGGCCAGAAGAATGCACCAGATCTTCAGAACCTACAAATACAGGGAGGACAGTCCAATCTGATGTGTGTGCTAGGATTCAAAGATGGGTACCCAAGAGGACCAGTACTCATGAGACAACTCTCTGGGTCCCACATATGTCATTACAGTGCTGAAGGTGAAGGTGACCCACTCTTCCTTCTGTCTCTTATCACTTGAAAGATAAAGTCACCTCTGGACGGTTGTCAAAGGATCCAATGGACAGAATATGAATGGAATTTGTATATTCCTTCTTATTTTCATTGTTAAGACAGCTCTCTCTGTGTGAGTAAAGATAAAAAGGATGGTTGAATTTAGTCTAAGTCCAGCCAAATTTTATAAGGAAAAGTTCCATAATTTGAAGTAGGCTTTCTTCTGGGACTTTTTTGAGACAGGATATGTCTACATTAACATGGATGCCAGGAATTTATTATGGGGAACAAGATGGCCTCAAACCCTAAAACTCAACCGAGATTGGCCCCACCCACACTCCTGTGTACAGTGATTACAGCCGTACACCGCTAATTCCAGCTGAAATATGTATTTTAAAAGACATATCATTGAATGAGAGAAAAAAGAATTAAATAAGCATTAAATGGTAGCATGATTGCTTTGATGAATGTCAATATTCAGTCTAAGAGTGAGTTAGTAATAAGCCTAAGCTATGTCACAGGCATTCTTAATTTGTATTAATATTCAGTCTAAGAGTGAATTAGCAATAAGCCTAAGCCACGGCAAAAGCTTTCATAAGATGTGTTAAGCTTTTGGGTCAATTGTTTATGAGGTGGCTGCTGTGCACTTGAGAGTTTTTGGTGGGGCAGAAACATCCACCTAAAGGAGGCACCCAATGAAATGATAGGACAAAAATGTAGATTATTGAATCTTCTCTTTACCCCTATAATATGCTAAGCAATATGGCTATGGATAAAAACTTGGCTTTCACAGCTGGATCCACCTGATTCCTTAGCTTTCTGAGAGTCTAGCCTCATGGTTGAGGGAATGGCAGGAGCCATGTTTATTGCCACAGTTCTATGAACTTTTAAGGTTTTT
Organism: Myodes glareolus; assembly: GCF_982192425.1. Lineage (NCBI taxonomy): Eukaryota > Metazoa > Chordata > Mammalia > Rodentia > Cricetidae > Myodes > Myodes glareolus. The sequence continues at coordinate 31,475,176 of NC_142052.1, read as the reverse complement.
AGCACCACCAAGAAGCATGGTGATGACTGTACATAGACACCATTTAAGTGTTTGGTGTGGTGCTTCTTAAAAGGGCTGAAAGGTTTTTACAGCAAAAACTAACTCAGGAAGCTTCTCTTAAATGAGCAATGCTTGCCTCTCTCAGAGCCAAGCTAAGAAAATGCTGATACCAAGAAACCATGCTTAACTTTATTCTTTTGCTTTTTTGTTTTTTGAGACAGGGTCTCTCTGTAGCTTTGGGGTCTGTCCTGAAACTAGCTCTTATAGACCAGGCTGGCCTCGACCTCAGAGAGATCCACCTGCCTCTGCCTCCTGACTGCTGGGATTAAAGGCGTGCACCACCACCGCCTGGCTAACTCTGTTTTTTTGCATATTGAATTAATTTCCAAGCTCTCTCTGGTTTAAATTGGATTTAGTTATTCATGTTGACAACATTTGTTAACAGAGGTTTCTGTTTCACCTGGTCCTGTAGTCATTCAGTCCCCAAAAAACAAACAGAAGTCTGTATTGATTATAAACTGGTGTGTCTATTAGCTCATGCTTCCTATTAACCCTTACATCCTACAATCACCCATAATTCTTGTCTGTGTCAGTCACATGGCTTGGTACCTTTTATCAGCAAGGCAATCTCATTGATGTCCTCTGCTTCTGGGTGATAACTGCAGGCTAAACCTTTCCTCTTCCCAGAATTCTCCTGCTTTGATCAGCCCTGCCTATACTTCCTGCTTGGTCACCCAGCATATACTTCCCACATGGCCACTGGCTAATGAGCATTTTGTTAAAACAATACAAGTGACAAGTCTTTAAAAAGTCCATGACCCTTGTCTCACAGCAAACTTCCTCTAATTTACAATCAGAAGGAATAGGTAAGAAACAGTTCAAAAGTACCCAAATTACATGATCAAATATTTGTACCTGATTTCAGTCTAGGAGAAAAAGTAGCAAGAGAAGTATAAATAATAGTCCCTGAAGGGACCTGATAAATTGATCATAGTTCTTGATTCAAAGAGATCAGAATTTTGGTTTTTAAACTCTTATTAATATTTTTATCTATAATGAAACACATTTCAAAAAACAAAACCCAGAATCAAGTCAGGGCAATTGGGAATGTCCATATGTCCTTTTCCATAGAAGAAACATTGTTTTACCTGAAATTTCGTTGGAAATGATATGGAAGCTGAGAGAAATTCACCATGGTGATAGAAGGGGACAGTGACAGCAAAGACATGAAATGAATGGGAAGTTTATAAACTTTCTTCAAATCTAGTAGAAATGCATCAACTCTCCCTAGATTTTGTGTTTCATACAGAAGTTTAAGAGAACACACTGATTCTAATTCATGCAAAATTACATCTGAAAACTCAATCAGTTAAAACCATCCTCCTTTAATTCAGAATGAATTACTTAGAATATCTAGTACAACACTGCCCCATTTCTCCTGTGTGGTTATGCATGTGTAAAGATAGTTTCTGTTGTATGGAATCACACAATAAATATTGCCAGATTTTCACACACAAAAAAGGCTATAAAGAAATGCAAGTTTGGCTATGAAGTGGTGGTGCATGCTTTAAATCCCTGCACCTGGGAGGAAGAGACAGGCAGATCTCTGTGAGTCTGAGAACAACCTGCTGTATAGTTTGAGTCCCAGCAGAGCCAGATATACACAGAGAAATCTTCTCTTGAAAAACCCACTAAAGCCTTGTTGGCCAGAGAAGGGTGATGTACACCTTTCATCCCAGCACTCAGGAGGCAGAGACAAGTGGATCTCTGTGAGTTTGAGGCCAACATGGTCTACAAGTTCCATGTTGTAGTTAGAACTAGTTCAAGGCCAGGTTCTAAAACTACCTGAAACGCTGTCTTGAAAAACCAAAAAAAAGCCCAACAAAGACAGAAAACAAAAAGACTTCAAAGATACAGAAAACCCCTGTCTTGAGAATATGAAAAGCAAACAAACAAGCAAGAAGTGAAGAAACTTAAAAACTGAAGTTTAAGAAACATACTCATGATCCATTGGACCCTGAATTCTACAAGTCCCACTCTGCCCTAAATCTCCTATTACTCCCCTACTCAACCCTGCCACAACATCAATGGAACTCTGAAACACAGCTTTGTACTACACAGAGGGGACCGTACAGCAGGACAGCACACTCTCTAGGCCCTCTATACCAGAGCAAAACTCCAGGACACCCCCCAGTGGCCTCAGCTTCCCTAGCCAGCTAGCATGTGAGTTTCCTGAAAGTAGGCTGCTCCAACACCTCCATCCCATCCATTGAACCTTGAAAGCTACAAGTCCCACTCTGCCCCAATCCCTCCTATCCATGCACCCCCAACCTAAGTGGAACTCTGAAGCACAGCCTGCTATTACACAGAAAGGACCAAGAGGTGAGTGATGACCCACCCAGCAAACAACCTCTCTAGGACCTCCGTACTGGGGAAAAACTCTGGGCCCAAACACCACCTGCTTCAGTTCACGTGACAGCCAACAGGCAAGTTTCCTCCAGGTGTGCTGCTCAAACACCCCTACACCATCCATCAGACCCTGAAAGCTACAAGTCTCACTCCACCCCCAAAACTCCCTATCCTACCTCCCAGCCACTTGAAACTTCAGAAGAACATTAAAACACAAGATGCAGCTTCACAGGGTGGACCAAGACAGGGACCCTGAAGCACAAGCTGTGACTGCACAGACTGGACCAAGAGAGTGACCCAGAAATGCAGACCAAAAGAGCAGGTCAAGAGAGAGTGCAAAGACAGACCTCAGTGACATGGCTCTCTGAAACACAGAGTTGGCCAAGAACAGGTCTCAAAGACGAAAGCAATCACTTCAAGGACTGGACCAAGAGACAAAGACAGTGCTGGTACCAACTGAAGGATGAGATGGGTAGGTGCGAATGCAAGAATTCATCCAACAACATAGAAAGCAACATGGTAACACCAGAACCCAGTGATCATACTATAGGAAGTTGTAATCATCATAACCCAAAAGAAGCAAAAAAAAAACCCCTATTTTCAATGTAGCTTTGTGAGGATGAAGGGGTCCCCAATGTAACAATAGGAGGATAATGAAGGAAATAAAAATTCCCTTAAAGAAATCAAGGAAAAGATGAAGAAAAAATTGGAAGACATCAATAAATCTATCAAAGAAAACAAGAAAAAAACAATCAAACAGATGAAACAAACAGCTCAAGACTTGACTGAAATAGGAGCAACAAAGGACACAAATGAAGGGAATACTGTATATGGAAAATCTGGGTAAACAAATGGGAACTACAGCAGGAAGTGTAACCAACAGAATACAAGAGATAGAAGAGAGGATCTCAGGTGCTAAAGATACTATAGAGGAAATCAAATCATTGGTCAAAGAAAACAATAAATCCAACCAATTCCTTACACTAAACATCCTGTAAATTGGGACACCATTAAAAAAATTAAAAGCTAAGAATAATAGGGATAGAAGAAAGAGAACAACACCAATTCAAAGGCACAGAAACTATACTCAACAACAACAACAAAAAAACATAGGAAAAAACCTTTCCCAACCCAAAGGGTATCTATGAAGATACAAGAAGCTTAGAGAACACCAAATAGACTGGACCTAAAAATAGTCCCCCCAACATATAATGATCAAAATGCAAAGCATAGAGAATGAAGAAAAAATATTAAGAGCTGCAAAGGATGATGGTCAAGTGCAATATAAAGGCAGACCTTTCAGAATAATACCCAAATTCTCTTGGAAACCATGAAACCAAGAAGACCCTGGACAGATGTGCTGAAGACACTAAGAGACCACAGACATGAGACCTACCAAAGCTTTCAACCACCATCAATGGAGAAAACAAGATATTCCATGTCAAATCCAGATTTAAATAATACCTATCCACAATCCAGTCATACAGAAAGTACTAGAGGGAAAACTCCAACCCAAGGAAGCTAACTGTAAACACATGCAAGAGATATCTCCACACCCACAAACCCCAAAGAAGGGAAACACACAAACACCACTACTGAACAATACCAGGAACTAATACCAGGTTGTTTACACCTCGTAATAACCATAGTCTCAATTAACCTATAAAATGACACAAGCTAAGAAAATGGATATAAAATCAGGATCCATTCTTTTGCTTTATAAAAGAAACACACCTAAACCTCAAAGACAAACATTGCTGTAAAGTAAAGTGTTGAAAAAAGATTTTCAAATCAAATGGACCTAAGCAACACAGAAGTGTAGGTATCTTAAACGCTAACAAAATATGCTTCAAAGTAAAGCCAATCAGAATAGATGAAGGACAATTCACACCCATTAAAAGAAACAATACATCAAGATGAAGTCTCAATCCTGAACATTTATGCCATAAATAAAAGAACACCCACACATGTAAAAGAAACATTACTAAAACTTAAATTGCACATCAAATTCCATACCAGAATAGTAGGAGACTTCAATGTCCCACTTTGCTAAAGAATCAAAAAAATCAAATGGAAAAAAGCACATTTAACAAATGATGCTGGCATAACTGGATATCAACATGTATAAAAATGAAAATAGATCCGTATCTATCACCATGCACAAAACTCAAATCCAAATGGATCAAAGATCTTAACATAAAGCCAGCCACACTAAACCTTATAGAAGAGAAATTGGGAAGTACACTTGAATGTATTGGCACAGGGAACCACATCCTAAATATAATCCCAGCAGCACAGAATCTTAGAGAAATAATTAATAAATGGGACCTTCTGAAACTGAAAAACTTCTGTAAAGCAAAGACACAGTCAACAAGATAAAACAACAGCCTACAGAATTGGAAGAGATCTTCACTAACCCCATGTAAGACAGGGGTCTGATCTCCAAAATATACATAGAACTAAAGAAATTGGACTCCAAAACATCACATGATCTAATAAAAAATGGAGTACAGACCTAATCAGAGAAATTTTTTCAACAGAGGAATCTATACTGGCTGAAAGACACTTAAGGAAATGTTGAACATATCCTTAAGTATCCTTTAGGTTCATGGTCCAGATTACACTTTGAACAATTGGAATACAAACAGGCAACTTTCCAGTCTAGACATTTAGGGAGATGGCAGAATTACACAGTAAAAATATTCCCAGAATATTATAAGTACACCAGTGACCTGTTACATCAGGTCATTCTTCACTGACAATGAAGGTCACAGGGGATGAGAAAGATAGGACAACTAAAAGGTAAAAAACATAGGGTGGGGAGGTGTTGCAGAGGATATGTCCCATGCCTAGTAAGTTTCTGAAGAAAAATAGCATTTTGCCAGGTGGTGGTGGCACACACCTTTAATCCCAAGACACAGGGGAAATAGCCATGAGCTTCTCTGTGAGTTCAAGGCCAGCCTAGTCTACAGAGTTCCAGGATAGTCAGAACTGTCCCAGAGGATCTCTGTCTCAGAAAATCAAAAAATAGAAGATATCAGCTAGCATTTTATACACTACTTCCAGAGGAAAAATGAAAAAAATTATATGAAGTCAGAAGAAACTATTATCCAGTGAGACAAATTTAGGAGGAGGCTAATTCAATAATTATACACAAGGGGAACACAGGGTATTTCACAAACTTTGTTTAGGGCAGAGTGGCCTTGGGACTGATATGCATAGTTCTGAGTTGAGTTCTCCAGAGCTGAGGAAACCCCTCCACAAAGACCTTGGCACCAGACCATTACCAGCTCCAAAGCATATTTCTGCTTTTAGAGAAGGATCTGTGTTTGATTATCAATTTATCAGGTCCTTACGGAAACTCACAAGACTTAGGTCCCAGGCTATTTCTAGATTTTCCAAAAGCATCCCTTCTTCCTGCCTGAGGTCCTAAATCGATCCTTGATTGATCAGGTGAGAACTTCACACAACAGTGTTTTACATTTCAAATATAAGTCACCTGGTGTCATATTGCCCATTTGGCAGAACTGTGCTTTTCTCAAAAAGAAAACTAGAACTTTAAGGCACAACAGACCTGAAGGTTGCTTGTGACTCTGTAATGCCTCCTTGAGCAGCTTGTTAAGAGGCCTGTTATTTTATATTTGGATGGGCCTAGTGAATTTTTTTTTAAATCAGTGATGGCTTCTTTGAAATGGTTTGGAGCCAAGTATCTGGGCAATCCTGGTGATCAATGTGTACCCAAGCATTCTAATCTCTACTATCCCTGATTAGCATATTCTTAGTTTTGGGGTGTTTTAGACACAGCCCTCCCTCTGCTAAATTCTACTTTGTGAGACTTAATTACTCACTAAGCATTGGTAAATCTTTTATATCACCAATTCTCCTCTTCTACACTATGGTATAGTTGTGGATTGCTACCCAACATGTGAGATGACTTTGATAACCTCCACAAGTTCAAATATAAATTCATATTATTATTAAGTTGGGGGCGTAGCCCCAGCTCCTGGCCTGGGGGTTGCTTTGCTCTGGACTCCAAATCCCATCATGCAAGTCCTGATCCCTCCATGTGTGGGGGGGTCAGAACCAGTCCCACAAGGTATTTAAGGGGCCTCCTACAGGAGGAACAAGTGGATTTTGGGATCAACATGAGGTCCTTGCTGTCCTGTCTCCCCACAATGTGCTCGGCCACTTGAGATCGTCTAACTTAATAAAACTACGGGCATTTTGATTTGGCTTGATTTGACCTAATTGTATTTCTTGCACCGGCGGGCCTTCACTTATTCTTAATAATTATATTTAAAGGCTAAATGCAAAATGCTCAATATTGAAAAGATACTGGAGAATCTAGGCTTCTCTGAGTTTGGCAACTTGTTTTTAATGGATGCAACAAGCCTGTTGAAGTTGACTAGAATGGTGTCTGTGCACACAGCTTCCTGTTCCCAATACTTTAAGCAGATTAAGTCACAGAGCAAAGTTATTCAAAAAACTGCCCCTAGGCCGATGAGTTAGCAGGGACCCTTTCGGTCTTAACAATACAGGGAATATGGCAGCAGGTTCCCACCCAGATCCTGGGAGGACACACCATAGTGCCTCCCACACCCCGCACTCTGCTTGTCCCCACTTGGAAACAGCATTCCCCCCTCACTATGTCGTTGTTCTCCAGGTCGCCAAAGCTTTCAGTTCATCATGGCCCAGCAGCAGCAACTGTTCCACAGCACAGGAAATCACTGCCATAAGCTCCCCTTCAAAGTCAAGCCTGAAGGCAGCTGCCAGCAAGAGACCTGCCCTGCTTTGACTGGCAGGTTACCTGGCCAGTATGATTGGCTAGTGAGGCCTGAGTGGAGGAAACACCTCCCATGGGGCTATAGTGTGCTTAAAGAGACAGCACATTGGTTCCTGGTCATTCCTCCCACCCCATCAAAAATTCTATTCCAGATCTGAGAACATATGCATGCACTTGCCCCTGGCTACAAAAGCAGTCACTGTCACCTTCTTGCACTCCCTAGGAACTTTCCCCTTTTCCTCCTGGATGCAAAGTAGCTAGCTAGTTTGTACAGTTTACCAAGCTAGCTGGGTGGAGTAATTTCCTATGCCACAGGGGCAAGAATGTCCAGAATATTAACAACTAGAGAGAGTTTTAAAGTTACAAAAGGAGATACTTTTTCTGTGGATTCAAGCTGAGGACATATGAAATGAAGGTACTTTTAACATGGCTTTCACAGGGATTTCCAACAGAAAAAAGAAAAGCGGAAACCAGATCACAAACAAGATGATAGATCTTGCCAGATGGTGGTGGTGCACGCCTTTAATCCCAGTTCTCAGGGGGGACTTGGGAAGGAGGCAGATGCAGGCAGATCTCTGTGAGTTGGAGGCCAGCCTGTTCTACAAGAGCTAGTTCCAGGGAAGCTTTCAAAGCTATAGAGAAACCCTGTCTCAACAAAAAGATAGGTCTTTCCCACATTGAAAACCTGGATGATGGTTTATTGCTTTGTTTTTTTTCCCTAAAATTCAAAGCAACCTCCAGGCAAATGAATAATAATAAAGAGGGTAGTATTCATGAAAATTTGAATAAAAAAAATGGAGCTAGGAAAAATGTCTTCACGAGCACTATTGTTAGCTAGCACGTCTCCCTCCAAAGTCAGGTAAATAAAATATACAACTGCAGTTTTCAAGGTCAGGTGAATAAAATATACAACTGCAGTTTTAAAAAAGATTCTCTACATGAACAGGGTTGATAGAATGAATCTCACCATTTAAGTAGGATGTGGGTTTATTAGAATGTCTCACAAGCTGTAGTCCTGGTCACCTAAAAATAGCTGCCTACCAATGGCAATTGAAAAATCCAGATTACTACTCAGCCTCTTGTCTAAGATCAAGTGAAGAATTCAGTTGTTTTTCAGCCTATGAGGCTCGATGTCTAAGTTGGTTTTCTGTATACACAAAATTCCAAAGAAGTGGACTCTAATGCTAGTAAAGGAATGAGCTTGGTAGGCAGAGGTAGAGCAAGAAGTCAAAATAAGAGAATTTTCTTCTTCAGTATACTTTATATGTGACTGCTGATACCAAATTGTGAGATCCTCATTAAATTTCAATCATAGTCTTTGTACTATTTGGGTTTATTTTTATTTATTTATTTGGGTGATTTTATGGCAGGATTTATCTGTGTAGTTCTGAAACTCATTCTGTAGGCCAGACTGGCCTCAAACTCAGAAAATCCCACTGCCTCTGCCTCTTGAGTGATGGTGTTTAAGTGTGCATTGAGAGCAAGCAGCTAAATGTCGGTCATATTATCTCAAGTTTTCCAGATTAATGGAGGGTTTTCCCATTTCAACACCTTTAAGTAAAATCTCTCAGGTATTATCAGTTCTATATGTATTAGTTAATCCCAGTTGTAGTCACTTTGACTACCAATAATAGACATCTCAAAAGCCAAGACAGAAGAAATGAGAACAAAATCTAGCCTGCATGAGGCAGGAGGAGCAAGGGAATAATTTTCAAAACAGTGTTTTTCCTCAACAAAGGAAGCATGGGAATTTTACTTAGTGAGTCTGAACATGCTCATGCAATGTTTTTCTTACTTTTAAACATACTCAGTTAACAAATCCACTTCTAAACATGATCACAGAATTAAAGCAGAGACATTTAGGGGCATTCTTACCTCAAAGTCATGTAAGAATATATGCAAATTAGAAAAACAATGGAAATAACTGCTTCTGGCATGTTCATATTGTAGCATAAGTTCTTAGCTGAAAATCAAGAAAATGACACTTTGAAAAGTCAATTGTCAATCTTGATGTTTCATCTAAAAGATAGGTGTACCAACACCATAATTCTCACAAACACTAAAGATAGATAACACAAAACAAGAAAAATTTAAGGAAGAGTCACTTAACAGTCCTCCATACAGTCCTCCTGGAAGAACAGTTATGATGATCTTTATTAATATCAGAGCAAAGCTGCTTTTGCTCTGAGCAGGCTGACTAGGCAAAAGGCCACAACTGTTCTCATGCAGACAAATAAGAGTCCATTTTAAATAGCCCTGGCTTGTTGTCTCAGGGTCTGACAACACAGTAGGCAATTTCATTCTTTCTTCTATCTTTACAACATAGTTAGCTATATGGTGTTTTGCCTGCCTGTGCCTGTGCACAGTATTTACAGAGGGCAGAAGAAGAGAGGAGATAGCTTGGACTAAAATTAGAGCAAATGGTTAGCTAGCTTGCAGGGTCCTGGAATGGAAGCAAGGTCCTCTGTAAAAGCACCCAGCTCTCTTAATGTTGAGTCATCTATCTAGTCATCCTTAATTTAAAATTAATCTTCAAAAATTGTTAATAAAAAGACATTATATAACTTTTTCTTTTTATCTGTTCAATCCTCCCATGCCACAAATCCCTTCTAACTGTATCCTTGTTAAGAGTGGGTGAATAAATACTGAGCCTATAGTTAATGATCCTAGAGAGGCTGGTCTCTAAGTCACAGAGATCCTTCTGCCTCTGCCTCTCGAGTGCTGGGATTTAAGGCATATGCTACAACTGCCCGTTTTTTTAGGGGTTTTTCAGACAGGGTTTTTCTGCAGAGTGATATATCCAGATTAACATGGAGAAATTTGATTGTCTCTGCACAATAGAGATAAGAAGGATTATGTATGAACTGCAAGAAAGCCTTTAGGGCATCTCTTTGTGATATTATGCTTTGTGACTAAAACTAATCTGCAACAAGAATACTATAATCCAATAAGTATGACAAAGGTCACAGATCTCTCATCAATGATGGTACAGGCCACTTCTCTAGGAAAAGATGAAAAACCTTTGTGAAGTGCTTGCAGATGTTGGAAGAAATACAAAATGGGTAGCTGAGGATGGCATGTCTAAATACCATCTAAGGCCATGTGACCATTGCGGAAATGAGAGTTTTGACTGATATGAGTGCTTTTATTGTATTTTGTTGATAATACATTTGTAATGTTATTTCTATAATCTTTGAATTTTCTTATTAGATGATGCAACATCATTAAGAGAATATCTGTGGTTATCAGAAGTAAGATTGAGATACTAAAAAGATGTCCTCCAAGGAACATTACCACTATCATAAATTTATAATGCATTTGTATTTTATTTACTTATGTTTAGGAATAATTACATCTGGCTGATTGATTTTCATTTGGAAATTTATAAGGTATTATGATTGTATGCCAATTGGCAAGGTGTAGATTATTATAGCTGTTCCTGTTTGTCGACTTGACTATATCTGGGATAACTACAATTCAGAAATGGAGGTCACAGTTGTGATCTGGACCTTAAGGTAAGAAGATAACATAACTTTGATCCAAATGTTGAGGAAAGGTGACACACATCTTTAATCTAGATCTGGAAGCTGGAAGACACACCTTCAATATATGTCACACTTTCTGCTGGAAGGACAATTGAAGAAGAAAAGTGGGGTGTTATTTGTCTCTCTATCAGGTGCCTTGTGTACCAGCCTCAGTAACCCCTTGGGTCTCAGAATTGGATGTCTATGGCAGGCAAGCATCTGAGTGTAAAAATTAACCTTAAATTCATTAACTCAGCAACTTCTTTATTTTTTTATGGAAGGGGAAAATGAATTGAAAGGGGCACAGTGGAGAAAAACAATAAGCAGAAAAGAAAGGAAAGAATAAGGAGAAGAAAGGAGAGTAAGGGGAAGAAGTAGAAGTAGTGAGGAGAAGAATAAGAGTAAGAGTAAGGGCTGATCTCCACGAGGTTTTTAGTATTTACAGACATAGTTGGAATATTTCACAGGAAAGCACAATGATAATATGCATGTCAAAATCACAAAAGGGACAGGTTTTACCTGACAAAGCAGTACTCCAGAACAGGTGACCCAACCTAGGAAAGAGACCACATTCCAGGAGAAATTCTGACATTCCAAACAACTAGATAAAGTTAATAAACACACCTGAGACCTGGATTCACCCATTCTTCTTATCTAATCTCTTTGGTGATAATCAGATTTGGGAATGCCAAGATTTGTTTTTAGCAAAGGTGGGACTTGCTGCCTTCCTGCTAGGGCCTGTCTTCTATAAAAATTTCTGTACTCTGTTAGTGGGTAATTTTGTGGGTTTGACTCTATGTAAATTTGACTGCTAGAACAAAGAATGAAAGTTATCCCTCTAAGGCCTCCTGGTATGGGGTTATGGAGCAAGTTCACTCAGTTGTCCTGCATAAGTCACACTGCTGAGGTGTTTTAGGAAAAATCTCATTTTAAAGTGAAGAATCAGGCTTCCCAATGTTTCCACAGATATGATAGTGATGTTTCCAAATGATAAGTGTTCCCACAGCTCTGCAAAATTGATTGCTCCATGTGGATATGTATTTATACACTTCCTGTGGAACTGCCTATTGGTCTATCAGCTGTGCATTCACTTAACAGTCTTGTGGACTCCAACATTTCTCTGTGTTCCCTCACCTTGTCAGCACAGGTTTTACTTCATTGTCATTGAAGTTTACTTCTTAGGGATTCTAAGAATCCCTAAGAATATACATATTATTATATGTATATTATAATGTATAATTATATATAATGTTGCATATACACAAAGCAGCTGAGACAATTCTTGGTTTGGGAGAATTGTCTGTATTCTGTCAATCATATTTTAATAAAACGCTGATTGGCTAGGCAGGCAGTCTGACTGGGTGTGGTCTGTGAGCAGAATGCTGCAACTTGCTTGCTGGCAGGAACCTTGAAACACTGTAGAGTTGTGACAACAAATATGGCTCTGATGGTTCCTCCACCATGAGGCTGGAGAGTTAAGAAATGGGCTAGATCTAGAGGTCAAAGCCACAGCTCTCCATATTGCTTAGTAAATTAAAGGCTCATGTGGTCAGAAAAAGAGAGATATACAGTAAAGAGAGATTCAAAGAGGAAGAAAACCTCTAAATGTATTACAGTGTGTTAAAAATATATGCAGGCTAAAGGTTAAAGTTCTTAAAAGTAAAAAAAGAAGAAAAAGTGTAGTTGGGTGTGGTAGTACACACCTTTAATCCCAATGCCTGGGAGGCAGAGGCATATTGACCTCTGTGACTTCAAGGGGTAGAGGTAGATTGACTTCTGTGACTTCAAGTTGTGGTAGCAAGCACCTTTAATCCCAATGCCTGGGAGGCAGAGACAGACAGATCTCTGAGAGTTCAAGGTGCTGTAGCACACACCTTTAATCCTAGCACTTGGGAGGCAGAGACAAGTGGATCTTTGTGAGTTCAAGGACAGCCTGGTCTACAGAGTTATTCCAGGACAAAGATATACAGAGAACCTGTCTCAAAAAGTAAAAGTAAAAATAAAAGAAATAGAGGTTAAAATAAAGCCACATAAAGATGGAAAATACATAGAGAATCTTGATACTGTATGTTATTATGCTCTCTTTGAATTGTTTGAAAGCTGAGGAAGGAGAAACAGCTGCTAAAAGACTTTTGTTTATAAATAATGTTGAACTCATCCAAGATGATATTTTGAAAATACCTTGGCTTCAAAACTGAAGTCAAAAGGTATGTTACTTTGGAGAAGAGATTTTGTTTTTGTTTCCACAGGAAATGAGAGGCTGTGGATTCATTCTGAGCTAAGAAAAATCAGATTTGAACAAGGAAGACCACCCGAGAAATCTCCCTTAGGAACAGATGGCCCGGATGCCTGAGTCCTACATCCAGAACAGATTGAAGACTGCTGCCTGAGATAATCAAACTCACAGGATACTCCAGTCAGGACTTGATGATAATTTTCTTTAGTCCCCCATAAGATTATCAGTGTCCCCAACCAGCAGAAAGTAGCCTGAAATACTACACCCACATTCCCAACAAAAGGACTATGGGTATTTTCCTTTGTTTAAAAAAAAAGAGGGAAATGGTGTGGGAGAATTGTCTGAATTCTGTCAATCATGTATTTTAATAAAACGCTGATTGGCCAGGCAGGCAGTATAGGTGGGAAAGCCAGACAGGAAGTAGGGGTGGAGCAAAGAGCCTGGGAGTATTCTGGAAAGCAGGAAGCTCCCTCAACCATTCCTGCGCAGACCACAGAAGAGGCAACATGTAACTTGCCCAGCTGAGAAAGGTACTGAACCATGTGGCTAATGTAGATAAGGATAATGGGGTAACATAAGTTATAAGAACTAATAAGAAGCCAGAGCTAAGGGCCAATCAGTTTTATAATCTTATGGAGTCCTGTGTGTGATTTTGATTGGGGCTTGCCGCCTGTGGGGTACCGAGTGGGACAGATACCCAAGCCAGCCAGCCGTCATGTTACAAATTCTTGTGGTACTGAGCATCAACTATATTCGTGAATTTTCCATTCACTAACAGCCATTGTTAGACTACATTTTGTAATTTACTCCAATAAATCCCCATATACACATAGATAGATAGATAGATAGATAGATAGATAGATAGATAGATAGATAGATAGATGGATGGAGAGAGGGTTTTAGTTAATAAGTTCTGTGACTCTAGCTGGCCCTGACTAATATACTGTGATTTTCAGTCAATTAAAGTTTTAAACTTTTAATTCCTAATTTTTCTATTTGTACTCTAACTACACATCTGAACAATCATAGCAAATACTTTATTATCAAATTATATACATTTGAAGACAATAACCTTTCATACTGTAATAAGATAAAGAATATAGGAAACAGTAAAACATAAAGTTATTAGATCCACAATAAGATTTGATTATTTGTTTTGATCAAGTTGATAGGTACTTATTAGTGGAAAGCTATTTTTCTACCAGTTTTATCTTGTAGTCATCTGTTCTTTAGGTGTATTAAAATTCAAAAATTAAGTAAATTGATGCTTAAAAGAGAAATACCACCATCAAATCTCCACACAATAAAGAATGAGAAAGTAAACTCTGTTTCCAATTCTAAAGCCATATTTTGAATTGTAGTTGAATGATGGGGCTGGAGAGATGGTACTGTGGTTTAGAGTACTGACTCCTCTTGTAGGGGACCTTAGTTCCATTCTCAGCACCGACATGGAAGTTCATAACTGTCTGTAGCTTTAGTTCTAAAGGATATGACACTATCACACAGACATACATGAATAGAAAGCACAAATGCACATAAAATACAGATAAATAATTTGAACACACTGAATGAAATTCAACATTAAACTCTAAATGGAGATATCTTATGCTATTATCACCCTAACGTAATGGATTTTCAGAGGTATTTTTGCATGCTTCAGTTGATAAACTTGAAGGTATAAAATTGGAATTCAAAAGCTCTAAAAGTAAATGTTAATTATGATGTCAGACTGTAAAAAAACAATGTACATGGGGCTGGAGAGATGTATCAGTAGTTAATAGCACTGGTTGCTCTTTCAGAGGTCCTGAGTTCAATTCTCAGCAACTACATGATAGCTCACAACTATCTGAAAAGAGATATGGTGCCCTCTTCTGGCTTGTAGGCATAACATGCAGGCAGAGCACAGTATACATAATAAATTAATCTCTTAAAAATATAAAATAAAAAATAAAAAACAATATATGCAAAAATGTTTTGTGAGATTTGTGGAAGTAAATGTATTAATGAAATTTATTTTACAAATCACTGTAGCACAAAGTCTAGTTGTGCCTGTTTATAAAAAGACAGAGTCAAATATTGGGGAAAATGCTGAAAGATCCGAGAAATAAAGCAGTCAAATACTATAAAGTTCTTTTATGTCAATCAAATCCTCAGAATGAAATGGTCAAGTTCTTGTCTCCATGAATACTCAGATTAAATGCCATGGGTTTCTGTCCTCTCCCACAATATATTCCTCGCTCTACCAAGCTATATCCCTTCTTGTATCCATGTTCCTTGTGCTGGAATTAAGTATGTGTGATTGTCAAATCCTGGGATTAAAGGTATGAGAATGTGAGCCATCACCACCTGGCTGTGTTCTGCCTTTAGACTGGATCAATAACATGTAGCCCAGCGTAGCCTGGAACACACAGAGATCCACCTGCCTCTACCACCCCAATTCTGGAATTAAAAGTGTGTGCCACCAATGTCTGGATTATATGGACAACTAGAAGTTTAGAACCATATTCTGACCTTCAGGCAAGCTTTGTTTGCTAGATAACAAAAAAATACCAAAATTTTCCTTTTTTCCTAAAATAGAAAAAAAGAATTTATAACTAATATAAAAAAGCTATGTAAGTAAAATAACAATGTATAATATTCACAGACAATGAGTAAATCAACAATGCCTAGTTCATTTTTATTTGAAAATTCAGAGGAAACACAGCACTATCTGTCCTATCTTTGGTGAATCCAAAGTCTTATACCTAATTCACTTTATATCTTAACTAGCATTACTATCAAAAACAATATTTGATGTCTTTAAAGCTTATACAATTTATACCACTGTAGTGATTTTCTTTTCTGAGTCTGCTTTTAAAAAAATAGTAAACTATGATGATAACTATGTTGTCTTCAACTCCCTCAGAGTTCCAGGAATGAAATAATGTAATTAAGTAAACAGGAAGTGTAAGAATGCAACTTCCTAAAAGACTGAGAAGAAATCTACTGGATTCATCAATTGTCATTTATAAGTAGCTATTTTTAGACAACCTGAAACACCGCTTGTAAGAAATTCTAATAAGACCACTTTTTACATACATGTTTAGCTTCATTCTACCTGTCCTGTTCATGTAGAGAATCTTGAATACTGCAGTTGTATATTTTATTCGCCTACCATGGAGGAAGATGTGCTGGCTAACAATAGTGTTCATGAAGACATTCTTTTTAGCTCCATTTTTCTCTAGGTATTCACATTTCCATGAACACTACTCTTTTTATTATTATTCATTTTCCTGGAGTTTGCTTCGAGTTTCAGTAATAAAATTCGTAAAGAGGTGGAGCCATCATTCAGCCTTCTGATGGGGGAAAGACCTATCATCTTGTTTGAGATCTGGCTCCATCTTTTCTCTTTTCTGTTGTGTGAAATATCTATGAAAACCATGTAAAAAGTTCCTTCAGTTCATTGGACCTTAGCATGAAGCCACAGAACAATCATCTCTTTTTGTAACCTCAAAATTCTCTTTAGCTGTTAATATTCTGGGCATTCTTTCCTCTGTGGGACAGGAAATCACTGCACCCACCTAACACAGCACAGTGCACTGTACAAGCCAGCTGGCTATGTTGTGTCCTGGAGAGAAAAGGGAAAGATCCTATGGAGTGCAAGATTTTGATGGTGGGGAGGAGGGGCGGAAATGGAAACTTTTATAATTTAATAAAATTACTTTAAAAAAAAAGATTTTGATGGTGTTTGCTTTTGTAGCCACGGGCAAGTGCTATTGAAATGCATATTTCAGCCAATCAAGAAAAGATCTTTGACTCAGGTGGATGGTATGGCCAGAAAACTCTGTGCTGTCTCTTTAAGTACACTTCAGCACTGTGGAGGTGTTTTTGTCACTCAGGCCGCACTAGTCAATCAGTACCATCAGGTGACCTGCCAGTCAGAAGTCATGCAAGGCTCTTCCTGTCATCCTCATTCAGTCTCCATTTGGCAGATGAGTGGGCACCAGTGGTTTCCTTTGTTGCAGTGAAGTTGTTGCTGCAGGGAGATGATAAACTGAGGGCTTTGGCAAGCCGAGAAACCACAACATGGTGAGCAGGGGAATGCTGTCTCCAGATGGGGAGCAGAAGAGGGTGAGGTGTGGGAGACAGTATTGTGTCCTTCCGGGATCCATCTGGGAATCTGCCGCCATATTCCCTGCATTGTGAAGTCCCATGCAGTCCTGTAAATTCCTAGACCTAGGGACAGGCCTCTGAACAACTTTGCACTTTGGGCTTGATCCGCTTAGAGAATTGGGAGCAGGGTGCTGTGTGTACAAACATCTTTCTTGTCAACTTCAATATGCCAAAGTTGGAGACTCCTAGTTTCTCCAGTATCTTCTCGATGTTGAGCACTTTGCATTTAACCTTACATACAATCTCCATTTATATTTAACTATGTGGACGTTATCAATGCATCTCACCTGTCAGAAGCTCCACTTCTAAGCTGCAATGTAGAAGAGTAGAATTACTGATACAAAGGATTTGCCAATGCCTTTGAAATAGTTCAGTCTCACAAAGTAGAATTTAGCTGAGGGAGGACTGCCTCTAAAACATCCCAAAGATAAATGTGTTTTAATCAGGGCTGTTAGAAATTAGGATGCTAAGACACACATATCAAAGAACAACCTCTATTAAGCTTTTCAAGGAGGGATTACAGGTTCGCACCCGTTAGGTGCGATGTGTGTGATGTGATTTCTCAATGGAAAGTTATATTAATTCTAGAACAGCTGTATTTCCATCCTATTAAAAAAATAGTTTCTGAGACAAGTTCCTTTATGTTGAAGCAGGTGTCCTTGGTATGATGCTGTCCAGGGCAATGACCTTGCTGCCTGTACATTAGACTTTCAAAATTCCTTTAAAAATGACTGTACCACTGCACAACTTTAAAATTATGCATTATTGAGTCATGTAGTTGACTATGCAATGCAGTTCCAGGGAAAGGATTTGCATATGGAGAATTCCTTCTGTCTTCAGACCACAATAGGAGGAAGACTTTATTCAAGCTGGTGGAGACACAGTGCAGAAAGGGAGAGGTTGGACTGATGTTGAGAACTTTCCTCCTTCATAAGTAGTTGAGATTATCTATGTGGAATCAGGTAGTCAATTGGAGATGTTTTATGAATGTCCCGATTGATCATTGTTTGCAGTCCACAGACCAGGGCAATCAGGAATCTGGGAAAGGAACTGACCTTATCTTTAAACTTAATTGCTATATTTACAGTAGTTAATCTAAAATAGAAGCTGTGGCCCTGCTTAACAGGACTTTTCTCTATTAAGACATTGCTCTTTAGAGAAAATACATGAGAAAATTTTAATGTGCTCTAATATAAATCCCTAGTCTCTGGAGGACATGACCATAAAGGCTATCTCAAGTTTTCAAAATAGTTTTTGAGATGACAACTTCTTCATATTTACATTGTCCTTGCTGCCTCCAAGCCCTAATATGCCTGAATTGTTTTATAATTCCTGCTCTGCTTTTTTTTAAACAACAGTTACAAAGTAACCACAGTTACACAGTTACAGTAGTTACTGTAGGAATGTGACCTGTTCGTCTTTGGGATTTCCCATCTCTGAGGCAATAGGATAGCTGCACTGGAAAGTGAGTGTGTAATGGAATGTGCACACAGAGGACCCTATGCTTTGGATGAGGATGAGGATGTGCTCTAGGAGAGTGGGAAAATGTGTATTAAATACAAACTGTCTAAACTGGGGTCCTGTTGGCTTGGCTGGAAGGACAGACATGGAAGGCCTGTACTGTCTGAGTCATTTGGTCTCTGATCCTCCTGTAGTGGAGCTGCTAATATTGAGAGACCCAGCTCGGTGTCCCTAGCCAGTGAGGGAATCTGGGAAGGGTTAGCAATCAAGAATACTAGTGGCAGGCAATTTGTGAGTTCTTTTCATGATTCTCTTCTGTCTCTGCTGTAGGGAGTGGTAAGCAAGACCATATGCTATCCTGTAATGAGTGGGGGGTGTTCAGAGCAGGTCTCTTGAACTTTTATTTCTGCTGGGACTTGGAAGTACCATGAGCTAGACTGTAGTTACATTGGTCCATGTTGTTCATATTGGCAGTGGCCTTTATTCCCTTATTCTCTGTGGCCTCTTTGTGTATGGAAATACTTGGAAAGGGGAGACTCTGAAGGCCTGGAATGGAAGGATATGATGCTGGATGTTTCTCTGTCCAGACTACACATGGGCATTTTTTTTGTTGTTGTACAGTGGGAAGAGAGATTAGAAAGCTGAAGATTTAGTTTCTAGAAGTTCTGAATACTACATTCCAATTTCAGGTTTGTGTTATAAACATTACAAATTGTTTAGGACCTGGGAGAGCCATAGTTGACTAAAATGCTTTTTTTAAATATTTATTTATTTCTTATGTATGCAACATTCCTTACATGTATGCCTGCACACCAGAAGAAGACACCTGATCTCTTTACAGATGGTTGTGAGCCACCATGTGTTTTCTAGGAATTGAACTCAGGACCTCTGGAAGAGCAGCCAGTGCTCTTAACCACTGAGCTGAGTAGCCCCGAGTAGAATGCTTAACATGGTGCTGCAACTAGCTGCAATGGTGTGATCCAGTAAAGCTTAGTTCCATTGGGCAAAAAGAGTTTCTGATGTACACAGATTTCTCAGGTGTGCATTGTATTAGACAGGTAGATAGGGCACAATCCACATATTCTGCTCTATGCCATGTAGCAGGAAGCAGATTTTAAATCATTTTGTAGGTTGTTTTGGGATTGAAAAAGATTAATTAGATTAACACTTCATCAGGCATCTTAAAATATATGCTCAGTTAACAGAAAGGGTAATTAAGGCTTACAGAGATAAGTTATAGCATAGATTATTAACTTTTAAATTTTTAAATGCTAATAAAAAGGAAACAACAGGTGTGGGTAGACATTAGATAATAGAAAAGCCCTGCAAAATTAAACCAATCTGTATGCTTTAAAGATACATTGTGTTCAGAATAAAAACCAAGATATATATTAAATTAGGAAATAAAGTTATAGAGACCACTTAAATCCTTAAAGATTAGTTTTAAACAAAAAGTTATCTTGAGTAAAAGAGATAATAGTTCATCAGAGAGCATTATCATTTAATGTTAACAAATTCATATGAGTAACAGATGTTTTCCTTTTGAATAAATATAATTTCCAAAAATAAAACTCCATAAAGTTAGGGTTAAGGCACAGTTTTGTTTTGTCTTTACAAAAGTATGAAAACATTGAACTAAGAAATCAAAAAACCACTAGACAATGGAGATGTCTAAAAAAAATACATCATCCAAATAAAATATTCCCATCCAAAAGAATAAATTGGCCTAATAGTCACTTATTTTAATCATGCTTATAATCATGTTAGGTGTGTTTTAAAGATGAAACAAAAGGACATTTTCTTTCTCCCTTTTTTTTTTAAAGACACATTCCTCTGTGTTCCTCTAGCTTTCCTGGAACTCACTATGTAGAATAGGCTGGCCTGTAACTCAGTGAGATATATCTTCCTCTGCTATGAAAGTGCTGGGAGTAATGGCATGCACCACTACAGCCTGGCAAAATTTTATTTTAAATAGGTGTTGCTTCTTCATTTTAAATGTTGTTGGCTTTATACTTCCTGTTTACTCAGGTAATATTATATCCTTCTGGGTTCACTGATGGAGCTAAAGACTCGATAATTGTAATTATGCATGTTAACACATTGAAAAAAACAACATAAAAATGTATAAAGTGTCTAAGGCTAAGAGACATAGAAAGATTATTTAAGGTTGGTAAGATTAGGATAAAAAGTAATTTATGTACAACACCTTGGGCTTAGATGATAGATGATCAAACATTTTCTTTAAATTTATCAAATACAAATGGATTAGACATTGTTAGTATAATTCTTCAATGTATATATTATATATATAGTTATTGTATTTAGTGTCTATAGATTTACTGTGTCAGTTAAAACCTCCACTTTTTAATTAGACAAATAGGGAAATGTATGAGATTTTGATTATATTCTGATAATAAAGCTTGCTTAGAGTCACAGCAGAGTTAATCACCACCTGGCAAGGGTTTCTAGGGGTGTAATAGGAGATTTGGGACTTGTAGAATTCAGGATCCAATGGATCATGAGTATATTTTTTAAACTTCAGTTTTTAAGTTTCTTCACTTGTTGCTTGTTTGTTTGGTTTTCATTTTCTCAAGACAGGGGTTTTCTGTATCTTTGAAGTCTTTTTGTTTTTTGTTTTTTCTTGGGCTTTTTTTGGTTTTTTAAGACAGGGTTTCAGGTAGTTTTAGAGCCTGGTCTGGAACTAGCTCTTGTAGACCAGTTTGGCCTCAAACTCACAGAGATCCACCTGTCTCTGCCTCCTGAGTGCTGGGATGAAAGGTGTACACCACCCTTCTCTGGCCAACAAGGCTTTAGTGGGTTTTTCAAGAGAAGGTTTCTCTGTGTATATCTGGCTCTGCTGGGACTCAAACTATACAGCAGGTTGTTCTCAAACTCACAGAGATCTGCCTGTCTCTTCCTCCCAGGTGCAGGAGTTTAAAGCATGCACCACCACTTCCTGGCCAAACTTGCATTTCTTTATATTCTTTTTTTGTGTATGATAATATGGTAATATTTTATTGTGTGATTCCATACAATAGAAACTATCTTTACACATGCATAACCACACAGGAGAAATGGGGTAAGTGTTGTACTAGATATTCTAAGAAATTCATTCTGAATTAAATGGGGATTGTTTTAACTGACTGAGTTTTCAGATGTAATTTTGCATGAATTAGAATTAGTGTGTTTTCTTAAACTTCTGTATGAAACAGAAAATCGAGGGAGAGTCTTTGCTGTCACTGTCCCTTTCTATCACCATGGAAAAGGACATATGGATATTCCCAAATGCCCCGACTCCATTCTTTTGGCATAATCGATAAAAATACTATTAAGAGTTTAAAAACCAAAATCATGTAGCCTTGATACCACTCCATTGCTGCCCAGGAAATTGACCTTGCTTTCCTGGTGATTAAACCATCTATATATTTAGATTGAAGAACTCAGATACCACTTAGTTGTGAAATTTTAAATTTGAGTAATGGAGTAAACTGTTCATTTCAGTAACAAGAAAAGGATTTGTATGGAGCATGGTTTTGGCCTTCAGAACCTAACAGTAAACACAGGCTGTGTATCCTATAGAGGAAACACTGTAGGCAGGCAGCAGTGAAGTCACCATTATGAAACAAGATATGATTGTAGATGGATAAGTGATTTTGTAATTTCCCAGCATGTACTGATCCATGTCATGTAATGAAGGCAGGCCAGATTTGAGTGTACAATGTGGGAAGGTTAATTCAGCCAATGAATATTGAAATTCCAACAAGGAGCTCTAATATACAGTATGTTCAGTCTTGTTTGTCATGGTTATATCCATTAGCTCTAGCTGTTTTTGTCAAGTGACAGGTCCAAGCAGCTAACATTGCATTTAAGGACAGGGAGGAATAATATATTATTAATGCCATTCCCTCTGCCAGAGAATGGTTTTGTGTTTTTCAAAGTCAGTCTACCTTTATGGTTTTTTCATCTACATCTTTTTAAAAACAAACTATGAATTTCAATTTTTAACTTAGAATTTCTTTAAATGCATCACTGCTCTAATTTCTTATTTCTCCCTGTTTTCCATTGGTTCTAGGTCATTAAGGATTTCTTTCCATTTTTTATCAAGTCTGTTTTTTAGTTATTTATGTTTAAACAATGTCTCTGGTAACTTAGGCTGGCCACACACGATGCCATTGAGAATTCCTTTGCACACCTAATCCTGCTTCTGATTCCAAGTGCTGGAAAGTCCTGCAACTGCTTCAGGGCTGGGCCTTAAGTGGTAGTGAGAAAAAAAATAGACCGGTAAATGGGGGCCCCTCCTACTTCTCTGAGTTATAATGCCAACTTAAAAATGAAGATGGATTGTGTACAAATTGAGTTCAATGTCCAACTTAGAGCATGCGGAGTCCCAGCATAGAAAGGGATGGATGCCAAATTAAAATCTAATGGGATAATGTCTTTAATGGAATATTGAAGCTGTTCAATGGTTATCACTGATGACTTATTTAGCTGTACAGTAAAAAAATACAAGTAGGGCAGAAATAAATGAAAATAAAAAGGAAGTTTAAAAAGGCATTTATGTGTTAATACAAGAAGGATTTTTCAAAGAGTTTATCATCATTACAGAAACAGCCATTGCTCTGGACTGGAAGCTTATCAAGGTGCCCTAAGAGTAAGACTCCATACACATAAACCTTCAATTTAGGGATGGTTGAGCAAAGTGACTCATAGTCTCAGGAAGCTACTTCATTCCAAACCTTCTACACTTGTGGTCCAAGCTCGTTAGTGTTCTTTGCAGTTAAAAAAAAAAATCTATTTCTCAGCATCACCAGTAATGTGCCAGTCTTGGGAACATGAAAGAATCAAAATTTAGGATCATGGATTTTTTTAGTTTATGGTTATAGTTTACCATTGTTTCAGGCATCTGTGTTTGGCACAATCAGAAGCCCAATGAGGAGACAGTGAGAGTTCATTGCATGAAGCTGTAAAGATTGGAGCTGGGTGGGGAGTTGTTAGTTGTTTCTTTTACTCTCTTGTTCCTTTAGGACGTGGCACACAGTTCAGAATTAAATTTCACACATGAAGGCTTATTTTTTTTCTTATAAATACTTGACTTTGGTTCGTTTCAAGGCAGGTTGTTTTCAATTTAATTGTTCTCTCTACATTTCCCCCTGGCCTTTATCTTTATTCCTTTCTTTATTTCTTACTCCATGGCTTGCTGTGTAGCTGGATTAAAGGCTCCTATTGTTCTCTCTTTATGCTGCCTCTTCTTTATTCCTCCCAGATTTTCCCTTGCATTTCTTCTCTTTCCTTGCAGCCCTGCCTATTCTTTCTTGTCCTACAATTGGTCATTCAATTCTTTTTTAGACCAACTAGGTATTTTAAATAGACAAAGCACCACAACTTCACACAACTAAACCAATGGAAAAATTTTTTGCATCATTAAAACAAATGCTCCACAACATAAATAAATAAAACACATTTAAAAAATATTATTTCAAAACACGCTGGGTTACATTTTGAGCCCACAAATGTTAAGATTCCTAAGTTATGACACAACTTCCATGGATACCTTGCTGCTTATAGTGAGTGGAAAGTACCAAAAAGAGAAATGCACGAGAAGTTGCAAGGATAGGGCCATTTGAGTCATTTAAAACAGAAGCCCATACATCTGACTAGAGAGCTACAGGATTTGATGATTGTCTTGCCCTGCTTCAGTATTGCCTTGGTCCAGTATTCCCTTACTGTGTGTTTATTTTTCGCTTTTGGAATGTTAATGTTATTTTGTGCCATTGATGTTAGAAAGAGATAATGTGTTTTCAGGTTTTATAAGATATTGTTGTCAACAGATTGTCCTTAGTGCCAGAGGGGACATTACACATTTGGACAGTGTAGGGACCATTGCAGAGAAGGATCATTTAAATGTCTATCCTTGAAATGACTAAATGCATTTTTTCCATTCTTGACCATGAACCAGCAATGACTGAGGTCAGAATGTACTTATTGAATGAACAACCTCCCAGAAAAGATCATGTATTTGAAAAACTTTCTCTCCTTGCTAGCTTTCTTTCAATTTCCTGTGAATCTTTAGTAGGAGAAACCTATCTAGATGAAATTCCTCATTGTATGTGATAAGTCTCAATACCCTCAACTATTTCCTGACATTTATATCTACTGTTTTGTGTTTGTCATTAATTTGACAGTTTCCTACATATACTGAAATGATTTTAATATCATTACAAGCTTGATCTCTATATTCTATATCTTACCTATATTTTATAAGTAAAAATGAGATATAGCAGAAACAGTTGCTGTTAAGGAGTTTGACAACCTGCTATCTTAATTGTTTTGTTTGCTTGTCTAAGTAACCCTTACTGTGTGGCTCCAAATTCCTGACAGTAAACGGGGCCATCATTTCTGGCTATATTCATTTTTATATTATAGGGTGATAGCCATGGAATATAGGTTTTTTAAATGTCAAGTATATGCTTCTTGCTGAGCTCCATGTGTATCTTGAATTCTAAAATTTGAAAGAGGGTATCACTCTGATTCCCAGGATGTCATGTATTTATGACATTAATACTGCCTGAGTATTATGAGTCAGTTAATTGCAAGTACATGAACTTCGTTTGGCTTGTTATGCTTGATTTGATTTTTTAAAAATCATTAGGACTATTTTATAAGTCTGCATGGATATTCATTACATGGGTACCTGTTCATCAAGGTGATCAAAGATCTTGATCATGGGACAATGGAAAGTTGTGATTCACGTGTAAGTACTGGAAAATGTGCCCACCTCCATTCTAGACCAGCAAGATCTCTGAATTACTCTACCCTCTCTCCAGCCCTTTCTTGATTATTTATGACCAACATTTATATTTCTAGTATTTTCATCTGTCCATTTTAACTGCTTTATACATGAAGTTCCATTCTACAAAATATTACTGGAATTACAGTTTAAATTATAACACTTAGATATCTGGACGATGAATACAGAACTGGAGTGAATGCAAAATTATTTGTAAGAAGTTCAATAAATGTCTTTCAGTTCTTTCTATTCCATTTGTTTGTTTCACTGACTTTTGCAATGGAGATGGTGTCTTAATGTGTACTTCCACCTGTCCTGGACCTGACTGCATAGGTTTGACTGGCATTCAACTTAGAGACAAATATATCCACCTCTGTTTTCTGAGTGTTGTGGTTGAAGACACAATAAACCCAGTGTGTCCATATTACTTTTTTTGTGTGGTCTATATCACTTCATATAATTTTTTCATGAATACTATGTACAGTTGATCTGTTTTGTTGTTTCTTCCTCTCAATAGACATTGTTCTTTTGAGGTGGTATCCCATATAAAGAGTACAGAAATGACAGAGTTGACTCTGCTGCTCAATTTCCATCAAAAGTGACTGTCTATGTCATGAAATAAGAGTAAGGAACACCAGAATCATATGTCTATACTCTGAAAGAAGTATGCATTTCTAGCTTTGTCACTGTCATGCTTTCCATTTAACACATGTGTGGTATATTTTAGATGGAAGTGACCTATGATGATGTGTATATCAACTTCACTCAGGAAGAGGGGGATCTGCTGAATCCTTCCCAGAAGAATCTCTATAAAGATGTAATGCTGGAGACCTGCAGGAACCTCAGTTTTGGAGGTAAAAATGAATTTCCTTCATGTTTCAAAATATGGACACAACTTTTCCTTGGTTAAGGATGTTGTTCTGCAATTTGGTTTAGAAAGAAGAATGAGGTGAATAAAGCAGTCATACATTATAGGTGCATTTAAGATAATAAACTAAATGTTGCACATTGTTAAATGATATGACATATATTCTGGACCTGTATTTTAGGATACATTTGAGAAGACCATAACACTGAAGAACACTGGCATTGTTCTAGAAGACATGCAAGATAATTTTCATGTGCAAGTTGATAACAATGTCTCTCTGATGAGATTACACTTTTTCCTAGAACTTTTAAATAAAAGCAGCATTGCAAATAAGCTCAGCTTTAAGTGCATAGATGGTTATTAAATTCTCACAAATCCATATACCTCAATACATGTATGTGAATTTTTCTTCCATTCCTATGTGTATAAAGGCTTTTGAGCATAGTGTTGTGGATAGATTTAACATATATTTGCTTAAGATAAAAAGAAGATAAGCAGTAGTTCCCATGTAGAGTATACTTGTTGAATTTGATTCAAGTATACAATACTGATGGTTTTATAGCATGATTATTAATATATAAACATTACAAAAATATCCCACGAGTTCTAGGTTTGTGTAAATACTTCTGAATGTACTAATTCACTAAGCAAATATATATGTTTTACAGTATCATAAAATTTATAAATGCAGTAAACTTGGTAAATCTCTCAGTGTATTCAGTTGTCTTTGAAAATGTGAACAATATAATATAAACTGTTTTTGTAAATGTAAACAGGTAAACCATGAAACAAAGGAATTTATCATTATACTTATATTCCTAGATGCAACCTGACCCCTATTTAAAAAGCAAACATGATTTTAAAAGGAGTTATGAAATCTTAATACCTAATTCCTTTTAGAATTGGATCAAGGTATAAAATTAATTTATACAGATATAAAGTTCAACTGTATCTTGAATGTGGTAAAGTTTTTAAATATGCCAATTATCCTTGCAGGATTGAAAGGAATCAAAATGGTGAAAAAGAAACTTTCAGTGTATACTCACTGTGTTAAAGCCTTGTGTTATGACACTCACTTTCTAAGGAATGAGAAAACACATTCTGGGCAAAAATCCTCTAAAAGTAAGCAGTGTGGTACAGCATTTGCTCATCACAGTCATATTCAAGTGCTTAAAAGTAAACACACTGAAAAAAAACCCTATGAATACAGTCACGGAGATAAAGACTTTGTTCTTTATGAAACGTATTAAAGTCATAAAAGAATACTCCTGGAGAGAAACCCTATGAATTTAATCAGTGTGGTAATGTGTATGCATGTCAAACTGATCTTCAAAAGCATAAAAGAATGCATACTGGAGAGAAATCCTATGAATGTAATCAGTGTGGTAAGGCCCTTGCAACTCAGGTTAATCTTCAAAATCATAAAAGAACACATACTGGAGAGAAACCCTATGAATGTAAACAGTGTGGTAAGTCCTTTGCCCGGCACAGTTATCTTCCAAAGCATAAAAGAACACATACTGGAGAGAAACCTTATGAATGTAATCATTGTGGTAAGGCCTTTGCCTGGCACAGTAATCTTCAATTGCATAAAAGAACACATACTGGAGATAAACCGTATGATTGTAATGAGTGTGGTAAGGCCGTTGCATGTCACAGTGATCTTCAAAAGCATAAAAGAACACATTCTGGAGAGAAACCCTATGAATATAATCAGTGTGGTAAGGCCTTTGCAGGTCACAGTAATCTGAAAAGCCATAAAAGAACACATACTGGAGAGAAACCCTATGAATGTAATCAATGTGGTAAGGCCTTTTCCCTGCACAGTAGTCTTCAAAGGCATAAAAGAACACATACTGGTGAGAAACCCTATGAATGTAATCAATGTGGTAAGGCCTTTGCATTTCACAGTTATCTTTAAAAGCATGAAAGAACACATACTGGAGAGAAACCCTATGAATATATTCAATGTGGTAAGGCCTTTTCCCAGCACAGTTATCTTAAATTGCATAATACAACACATACTGGAGAGAAACCTCATGAATGAAATCAGCGTTGTAATGCCTTTGCATGTCACAGTGATCTTCTAAAGCTTAAAAGAACACATACTGGAGAGAAACCCTGTAAATGTAATCAATGTGTTAAGTTCTTTGCCCAGCACTGTAATCTTCAAAAGCATAAAAGAACACATGCTGGAGAGAAACCCTATGAATGTAACCAATGTGGTAAGGTCTTTGCATATCAAAATATTTTTCAATTGCTTGAAAGAAAACATACTGGAGAGAAGAAAACCCTATGAATATTATCAGTGTTGTAAGGCCTTTGCAACACACAGAAATCTTCAATTGCATTGAAGAATATATATACTGAATAGAAACACCATGAATGTAATCAGTGTGATAAGGCTGTTGCAAGTTGCAGTCATCTTCAATTGCATAAAAAACACATTCTAGAGAGAAACCCTATGATTGTAATCATTTTGGTAAGGCCTTTGCAAAACACAGTCATCTTCAAATGTCCAAAAGATCACAGAGTAGAGAGAACCCCTATGAATGTAGTCAGTGTGGTTAAGTCTTTGGAGACCACTGTACTTTTCATGGTAATAAAAGAACACACAGTGTAGGGAAACTTTAAGAATGTGTATCAGTGTAAGAAAGACTTTTCACACATTATTCATTTTCAAATGCATACTGCAGAATACAAACTGGAGAGAAAACTCTGAATAGAATCTGTGGTAAATCCTTTGTCACAATCATCTGCAAATATATGAAATAAACCATCTTGCAGAAAAACTTTATGAATTTAATGTGTCTATTCTGCAAAACCATGAGAAAAATTGTACTATAGTGAAACTCTCTTGTAGTGAGCTGCTTTGTGCCGCACCTTAAAGATGGCACTGTCCTCTGCACTCCACCCCCCGGGTGGGATGTGCTTTCAGTTGTAAATAACTCCATGCATGGCTAAAGCTAAGGGTCTGGCTTGTTTCTGTGTACCTGGGCCTATCCGCATTTCCCACGTGGCTTGCTGGAGTTGGCTACCCAGAGGCTATTTTAGCTGTGGGCTGGCTTTCCCCAGGGTGAGAAGATTATTCAAGGTTTCCTGATTAAACTGCATTGAGAAGAGTCCTGTGTTGTGTTTTCTTTGCTGGCCAAAGCGACGCAACACTCAATAAGTGAATTTAGTGTTTTAATGTTTTGTACTTCATACAGGAGTAAGACCTTTGTGTGTAATCAATCTGATAAAGCTTATGCATATTACCCTAATCATTTGGACCTGTGGAAGAAACTGAGGGCTTATTATAACTTATTTTTTAAAGATCTTAAGCCATCACACATACAGTCAGTAAACTAACAGCAGTTATTATCTCGTAAAAAATGGATAGCGCAAAAATCTGTTAAAGCGCTATGATATCTCTTTATTTTGTTTGAACCATCAAACTAATGGGCAAAACATTTTTTGAGTCTATGGGTGGGAGAAAGGGCTAGTCACAGAAGCACACCTCAGACCTGAAAGCAGAGCCAAAAGAAAGCACTTTTTCTCTGAATCTAGAACTGGCTAAAGAAACAATATTTCCCTGAAAACAGTCCAAACATTAAAAAGTGCCAGTGAAAGAAACACACTCTCAAAACACAACCAAATAATAAAGCCCCACACTCTACCCTTTTCCAAGTGAGCACAAATGTTACTAGTCCCTCTATGTAAAATACAGCCCATCTCTGACCTTGTTCAGGATTGGGGATAAAAATCTAACAAATTCCCTCCTTCAAAATCTCCTTTGATATCCCCTGGTTTTAAGAAGCCCTATATAAACCATATGCAAATTCAGTATGCAGTTTTCCCATTCCACACTGGCAGGGGTATTTATGCTTTTGGTTTCTTCCCTCTCAATTAAATCTCTTCTTTGGAGATTTGTGTGAAGACATTCTTTCCTTGGAATGCTTCAAAAACTCCTCAAGTTGTGCTGACATTCACAAACATTACTTTCATTTGGAAACCCTTATGAGAATTGAGCTCATCCCAGATGTGATGGATCACTTTTAACATCTCTGGCCACAATCAAAGATTTTTTGTTTCACATGCCTGCAGCTCTTTAACTGCAAGTAGACAATTTTTTGCTGTTGCTCCATTTCCATGAGCATGTTTCTCTATAGGATCTGTGCCCATGTGAGCATGTGCATGCACCTTTGCCCTCTGCAGGAACTGCTGGAAGGCTATGGTCCAGAGAATAATGAAGGAAGTTGGTGAGTGGCATGCCTCTCATTAGAGAGCCTTTTCTTTTGAGACCCACATTTCTGAAACTGATCCAATAAAAATTCCCAGAAGGATAAAAGCAGAGGCTGCCTGCCTCATTTCTTTCAGGATAGAAAAGAAGGTGAATACAGCAAAATGTACAGTAATGGCAGACAAACAGGTCCTGGTACCACTTAACATTTTTAGAAACATGATCACATAAAACAGCAATGTACTAACAGTCAAAACACAGACCAAGAAAACATGCACTCATTCATTCACACACACTTTTTTAAAGCTCTAGATTTATACTTCATTCTTGAGGAAATGTGGGGAGCACACATATTTTATACATTTCAAAAACTGAGGCAAATATTGGTGTCCTTCCTTAGTACCCCTGACCTTTAGAATATCTATAAGTAATGTACAAACAGCCATTTGCTCTTTTCCTGGCATATATTTAACTTTTTGAAAATTTTATACAAATTACTTCTTATTTTACTATTACTTATTTTACAATTATACTCGAGTTACTCCTTACTTGTTTTTCTTGCTGTACAGCTAACTTCTTATTTATATTTACACCGTGCAACTGATGATGCTCCCAGGATATCCTTAATGCACATCAGAGCACACTTGGAAATTGTGTGTCCCTGTAACCCCTCCCCAGAGAGTTGCACAGCTGGATGTCACCTGTAGGAGCTGCTCCTACGGGGTCAGCTAGGCTTCCTGGATAGGGGATCATTGAGGCCAGAGAAAAGTCAGAAGAAAAAGAAATCAGGATAGAATCGGGAGGTGGGTCCAGTAATGCTGAAGCAGTCAAACAGCCCAGGGTTTATTTCAGAACTTCCTTAAATACAAAAGCAGAACAAATCACAGCACAGATGGTCAGTCAGTATCTGACCACAAGGTCATTCCTGTCCTTGAGTTAGTAGCCTCCTCTCCACATTTATCTGAACCCAATTCCAATTTTCCATATCAATTCAATTCTCATCTGAGGGAAACCAATGATTTTATTCTTTGATAGTTTCAAGACACATCTCTAAGTCTGGTATAGATGACATGGGTACAATGAGTTTCCAGCAAATTCTTAGGCATAGACAGAAACAGAGAAAAGTTATCTTGCCCCATTACCCTGTAATTACCTTTCTTATTATTTGACACTCCTGACATTCTTTCTGGGTCCCTGTTTCAGGTACCAATAGTTGGGGTCCCTTCCCCAGCTACCTCGGTTATGGATGACCCTGAATAGTACCACAGAAATCAGCACACAAAGGACGTGGGGTAGAAGATACAACTGCATACTTTATTGCAAAGCCAGTGCTCTCTAATAATACTCAAATCACAATCCAAACTAGGTACTCATAGTACTTGAAATAGTTACAGAAACTACAAATGTTGTTACAAATTCTTTCAAGAGTTTTGTGCCCTATTTAATCTAAACAAGAAGCCTGTTGCTTTGGAAACAACTTTAGCTGTAATATAATATATAAAAACACTTCATCAGGAGACAAAGAACAACCTAATCATAGCGAGTGAACTCTAGTGCACTTCTGTGTACTCAAGGACTGGCTATTGGCAGGGCATTCTACTGATAAAGGAGGTATGCTTCCTCCTTACTTGGCCTGCCAAGCATGTCACCAAGAGTGTCATCTCAAGTCATCCCTGCACAGAGTTTCTATGAAGTTCAAAGATAGCCCTCTATAATGGAGTTGTGTTTCTGCATTAGCATAATTTTTAACTGGACCTACTGAACCTCTGATCTCTTTCTGTTCTTGAGTTGTTCTCATGGGTATGTTTGTCACAGTCAGTGGAATCTAACCACTACAGCTATTTATTATAGATTTATCTTTTTTCCTGTATTTTAAAATTTTTCATACCAACACACCAAAGGAAGAAATGAAAGAGAGGAATTAAAAAAGAAAGTAAGAGAGTCAGCAAACTGAAAGAAAACTAGGTAACTGGATGAGTGAATAGGTAAGGAGAACCTTCAAATGTTGTCCAACGTTTCTGCAATTAGTAATACGATCAGTGACAAGGCAGCTTGATGCAATTGAGATACTTAGAGTACTATATTCTTTCTCTACTCCAAAATTTAGTAATCAAAGTTAATACACTAAGTAAACAACGTATGACTATATTCACACATTGAAGTTACTCATATTTCTTCTTTCGGTATTTCTGTCATGACTGCCACATTGCTTGAAATGTGACTTTGATTGCACTTTTACTTGTGCCAGTTTGTTTTCTATTGTGATATCAATCACAATGTCCTTAGCAGCTTGAGGAGGAAAGGACTTATTTGACTTACATTTCTCAATTGCCACCTGTCAATCAATGAGGAAGTCACATCAGGAACTAAAGAAGAGAAATGTTGACTAGTGCTTTGTTCCTCACTTTTTGCTTACCCTGTCCAATGGTATCGTAATGCACAGTGGTCTTTGTGCTCCCACTTAAATCATTAATCACAAAACATTCTTCACAGGTCAGATCTGATAGAGACATTTCTCTGTTGAGATTCAGTATTTCCAGATGTCAATAAGTTATATCACAGTGGTGAAAAACTAAATGACACATTATTGGACAGAACCACATCTCACTTTTAGTGCTTCAAGCTGTGTTCTGAGTTAGAGCAATTATACATGAGTCCAACACTGTCATTGAAGTCAGAAAGCTGAAAATCCAGGACCAAGATGAGGGGGACCAGAGAAGTCCATGTGATTTCTGCTGTTGTGGATCACAGTGACTACCTTGCTGAAGATATGGTTTGATGCCTTTATATCAGGCATAGACACTTTCCTGGACAACATATTGAAATATCAGTAATTTTGAACATGTCAGTATAATAAAGTACTCAATGTTCAAGGAACACAGCTACAAAGAATCACAGAGAGCTTTCTATCCTATAAAGGTGCAACTGTGCAGAAGAAGGTAGACTAGTCCTCTCCAAAGTAACACAGGTTGAGATTCAGGTAGATGAAAGTTAAAACCCTCACTAGTGCCTTCTACTCATGGATGCTGAATCCTGTTCTACAACCTATACTGAGCTATAACCTTTGATTCATTTTCTAAAGGTCAGGAAATTCCCTGGAATTCAAATCACATGAGGCTTCCTATTCTTATGGGAAATACTGATGACTGTCATAGAGCTTCCTCCTTAGCAGGACATCTGTATGATTATGAAGATCACCAAAAGCAATGTTTAATTACCACAGTCTAATTGAGCTTCTTGGAAGTGGTCCCTGGAGCTCAACATAAATTTCCGTAACAAGAAAAATCATCCATGGTCAGCACCCAGGGAATATAACATGGCCTTCCAGTTGAATCTCTGGGAATGGAGCTGTGGGAACTGAGGATTATGAGCTGGTCATCCTAAAAATTTGGTTTATCTGCTTGGATGTCCTCAAACTCAACAGACCATGGGAAGCCTTGTCTAAAGCCCAGGT
This sequence comes from Myodes glareolus, assembly GCF_982192425.1. NCBI lineage: Eukaryota > Metazoa > Chordata > Mammalia > Rodentia > Cricetidae > Myodes > Myodes glareolus. Next base: position 31,441,280 of record NC_142052.1, on the reverse strand, counting down.
CAGGGTGTGAGCACTGAGAGGTACAGGAGGAACTACAGACTGCAGAAAAGATACAAAGATGGGCTTAGGAACTCACATCTTGACAGGAAAGAGAAATGGATTGCGGTCAGGGGTGATCTAAAAATCTAGTGACATAGAACTCATGAGGTATTTTGAATTTCTTAATGTGAAATTTAACACCTCTGCTTCTGGCTGAACATGTCATGGATGGTTCTACAACAGCAAGGAAAAGGTTGGCACAAAAACTAATTATATAATGCAGAAAATGAATGAGAAATGCAATATAGTCATAATATGATTCTTTAGAAAATGGTAATCAAATTCTAAACTTTTAGAAACTAAGACTCATGTTTTTAGAATCAGAAAAGAATGGTAAAAAATACTCCAAATTTGCAGAATAACAATTATAAAGTAATACTGAACATGTTGTAAAACATGAAAACCTAAAAATTTTAACCATGTTTTTAAGCCTGAAGGATACCATAAAGTGAAATATGACAGGCATAAAGAGTCAAGTCTCATCTGAGTTCATTTGTATGTTTTGTTTAAAGTTTCTCTTAGAAGTTGGGGGTATAATTTTGGTTAGCAGAAGTTTGTGAGTGGTCATCAGGATGGTAGATAGAAGGTGGTTACAAGAAATATTTTTTTTAATAGAAAGATGGCTGCAACTAATATATCATAAAAACATCACCTTTAAGAATAGCCATAAATAAAATACAATATTGTGGAATAACTAAAAAAGTGGAAGACCTGTATGACGAGAACTTTACACTTTGGAAGAAAGAAACTGAAGGAGAGACCAGAGAATGGGAAGATCTCCCATGCCCTTTGGTAGATTGAAATTAATATAGTAAAAATGAAAATCTTTCCAAAAGCAATCAACTGGTTCAATACCATTCCCATGTAAATCTCAGCAATTTTTAAAAAAAAAACTTAAAAAATGCTCAACTTCATATTAAAAAGCAAAAAGCCCGCATCATAAAACCAACTACAGTGAATCACCAAAAAAGAGAATGTGGGAAGTATATTTGAGCTCATTTGCACAGGAGACCATTTTCTAAATATAACCCTGGCAGCACAGACACAGAGAGTAAAAATCAACAAATGGGACCTATTGATTCTGAGAAATTTCTGAGAACCAAATGACATGATCAATAATACAAAAACAGCAGCCTATAGTATAGGAAAAGATCTTCATCTGCCCCCCACTGAACCGAGGACTGATCTTCAAATCATATAAAAAACTAAAAAAAATGGTCATCAAAAGAACAAATAATCCAATAAAAAATGGGGTACAGATCTAAACAGAGAACTCTCAACATATGAATCTAAATTGCCTGAGAGACAGAGAAATTTCCAACATCCTTAGCAATTAGAGAAGTGAAAATCAAAACAACTCTGAAATTCAATCTTATATCTGTAACAATAGCCAAGATCAAAAACATTGATGACAACTTAAGCTAGAGAGGATACAGGATTAAGGGAACACTTGTCCATTGCTGATGGGAGTACACACTTGTACAGCCACTTTGGATATCAGTATGGTGATTTCTCAGAAAATTAGGAAGCAAACCTCCTGGTGATGGTGCTTGCCTTTAATCTCCGCACTGGGGAAGCAGAGACAGGGAGATCTCTGTGATTTTGAGGCCAGCCTGGTTTACAAAGCTATTTCAGGACATGCTCCAAAGCTACAGAGAAACTGTGTCTAAAAAAAACCAAAAAATAAAAAAAAAAACAAAGGAGGAAAATAAGGTAACAACCTATCTCAAAACAGAGCAGTATCACTTTTGGGTATGTACCCAATGGATGCTTAACCATACTACAAGGACAAGTGCTCAACTATGTTCACAGCATCATTATTTGTCACAGTCAGAACTTGAAAACAACCCCTGCACTGAAGAATTATGGTATGTTTACACAATGGAGTACTACACAGTGCATAAGAATAATGAATCTTGAATTTTATGGGCAAATTGCTGGATCTAGGATTCATCATAAAAGAGTGAGTTAACTCAGACCCAGAAAGGCAAATAAAGTATGTTCTCACTCCTAAGAGGCTTTTAGATATAAAACAAAGGAAAACCATCTTACAATTCACAATGCCACAGAACATAGACATCAAAAAGGAACGTAAGTGAGACATTCATGGATCTATTGTACATAAGACTTAGAGAAAACAATATCTGAATAAACATGGGACATGTGGACCATAGGAGAAGGAAAGTGGAGAGTAAAGGATAGTAGTGGAAAAATATATAGTTAAATTTAAAAAAAAGTTAAATAATCCTTGCTAGGAAGAAGAACGTGAGCAGGGAGGGCAAGATCAGAGGGAACCTTCATCCGGCGATGGATGGCGATGCAGACGGAGACCCACATTGGAGGACTGGACTGAGCCCCCCAAGGTCCAAAGGAGGAGCAGAAGGAGGAAGAACATGAAAAAGCAAATCAGAACCGCAAGGGGAGCGATCACCCACTGATACAAGGGGACTGATCTAATGAGAGTTCACCAAGGTCAGTTGACTGGGACTGAAGGAGCGCTTGATCCAACCAGATTCTCTGGAGGAGGCTGGATTCTCTGAATGTGGCTGGCCCAAAGTCTTTCTAAAAAGCCATTGACAATGACTCTGGGACTTGTTTCCTCTGCATATTCTGGATTTTTGGGGATTCAGTCTGATTAGATACTCACCTTCCTGGTCCTGGAGGGAGCGGGGAGGAACTTGAACTACCCACAGGGCAGGAAACCCTGACTGCTCTTAGGGATGGAGAGGGAAGAGGAGAGGGAGTGGGGGGAGTGGGAAGGTGTTGGGAGGAGGGGCGAAAATGGAAACTTTTATATTTTAATAAACTTTGAAAAAAAAATCCTTGCTACACAGAAGATCATGGCTAAATTATCCAAAGTGATAGTAATAAATGAATAACTGAAATATGGAACTTTGCTTAATTACCTAGCTGAATAAAATAATTCCTCATGCTAAGGAAAACTGATTTATGACATCTAATAAAAAACAATCCACACATATTTTGCAACAGAAAATTGAAGATTCTGCTTTTGCTGCCACAGACTTTCCATGCTAAGATTATGTACTTCTGGGTTCTTTGAGTTCAAAACTATGTAGTTATAGTTTTCCTTAATTGTGGTGTATGTAATTTAGATATAAATATTGAGACTCACAAAGGTAGGATATATGATATTCTTTACTTTGCCAAATGTAAGTTGACTAAATATTGTAACTATAATTAAATCAATTAAAATGCCCATGTTTTATTAAACACAGGGCTCTTGGCTGGTACAGAACATGGCAGGGGAGACCAAACCTGGGAGCACATGCAAACCTGGGACTATGTGTTCCTCCTCCAGAAGCCCACTTAAATACCATGTAGGAGTGGTCTTGACCCTCCCTTGAGGAGTGGTCAGGAACTTGCATGCTGGGATTTGGAGTCCAATTCAATGCAACTCCCAGGTTGGAGTCTGGGATTGATGCCAGGGGCTAGGGTGATTCTCCCAACTTAACACTGCAGACTCTTCAGATGTAGGGGTTACAGAAAGTTGAGATGATAATTATGACTGATATTTTAGGCTCTCTTTGGAAAAAAGGTGTATACTCAAGTGGGCATGGGATTTCATGGGAGGGGCAGAGATGAAAGTTGGTGGGTGTAGAAAGGCATTCTGTTCACTATCATCCCAGAAATGGCATGCAACTGTTTCTTAAGTGAGGTAAGAAGGCAAGTGTCTAGGAGAAAAATATTGTTATTACTGGCCCCATAAAATGGAACTATCCTTGGGATTTGACACAATAGCAGGGGAAACTAGATTTTAGTTGGCAGGTGTTCTTAATCCAGAAAAACTGGCAGGTGTCCTTGATCTAAGAGAGCTGGTACCAATGGGAAAGTCCCAGGAGTTGGTACAGGTGCTTTTGGCATTGTCCTCAGAGTGCCTTGTAGGTTGGTCTCTGGTTAAGCAGCAGGAATGACCTACAAAATATGCTTAAAACCGGCTAAGGTTAGTGTAACAGTAAAACAATTAAAAAAATTAAAAACCTTGAATTTTACCAGACATGATTCTGATGTGGCAATAGAACCTTTCCAGAAACCTGAAAGAGAATGGGAACAGATTATATGTCTTAGTGTAATACCAACAGGCTATTGCTTCAGGTTAGAAGACAATTAAAGGAAAATGGGAAATTATGAATCTCTGAAGATTGAAACCAGTTAAACCTGGACTCTGAGGCCTGTCAAAGAAGAGTACCCTGAGTTGTCAAATGCCTTTAGACAGATCTCGGAAAAATTAATGAGCAAAAATGAGACAGCTTTTGGCTAGCAGGCAATCTCAAACCCTCTCCTTGTCCTTGGAGAACATCAGTCTTAGAGGCAGTGCTTGCTATTGGCTGCTGTGTGTGAGAGGCCCAAAGATTTTCTTGTGAGGGGGAAGATTTAGTGTAACTGTCTTGCCAAGATGAGGGGATCGATTCCCTGGGTGAAGCATCCAGGAGATGAGTGGTACAAGGCCTCTTTTTGCTTCTGTGTGGGTGACTTTGCCAAACCCTGAGCAAGTCTGGAGACATCAGGTCTTCTGTCTTCTTGAAGAAGCCATAGGGTGCTGCAAAATCTGGCATGTCTATGTGTGAGAAGCTCTTGTTGTTCAAATGCCACTATCTCAGATCTCTAAAGACACTCGAGAGCCAGGTACTATAACCTGGTATTTTAAACTGGGCATATAAGCTAAATTTTTAGAGCTGTTATACTTTGGAAGCACACATGTACATAAAACTTATGTTTAGAGTCCTTGTTATTCTTGCCACAGCCACGGACGACAAGGCTGAGTATCTGGCTTATGCTCAGTTTAGGGGACAGGGCACATCAGAGTCATGCCAGAGCCCATCTTCTGGGCTTACAGGGTGGCATGAGAGTGCTGTATATGAACAAGCAGGAGGGGGGACAGGAAGTTGGGGCACTTGAGAACCAGGTCCCAACTGCGAGGAGGCAGCCAAGTGGGAGGAGGCTAAATGGAAGTTAGGGCAGAACAAGAGATCTGTCTTTGACTAAGCACACAGAGAGAGATGGCAGTGGAGGAAGGATGACAGAACTGTTTACAGAGCCTGAGCATCCTAACATAGGAAAAGAGAGTTGTCTACTAATGAGCAGACAAAAAAAGGCAGAAATAGGGGTGTGGCCAACTGCTTAGTTGCTTGGTTGCAAATAAACAGAGAGAGAAAGGCAGAAGGAGAGGGTAAGAATGATGGTGCACTTAGAAAAGCTTGGATTTTGGAGCGTAATTGCTTTAAGTTGGATAGTCTCAATTAAAAAAAATTTATAAATTCCTGCTTAGAGGCATTTTGAAATCGGCTAGGAATCACAAAAAACCCACTTTAAATGCAGGCCTGTGACTCAAGGCCATTGCAGAGCATCCACCGAAATGGCATTGAGGCAGGAAACCGGAGTAAATGAGAAATTGGCCAGGGACATCTCCTTCCCAAATCTCATCTCAGAAAGAGGCCTGCCGCCTGTGTTTGCCAGGCTTTTGGCATGTCTGAGTCTTCAACAAAAGCCTGAAAAGTGAATAGGTCACCTCAAATCCCTACCCGCATGAAATTTATAAAGGGGATCTCGCCAATTAAAGCCAACGCGCTTGGTGGAGTACGTGCACAGGAAGGGCAATTTCCAGCATTGTCCTGGGACCTGAGTCCACAGGAAAAACTGAACCTCCTTGGTGGTACCTCCATGTTAGAAAAAAATTCTAAGACAAGCCACTTTGTTGGCACACAAAAGTCCAATTAAAACAGATTAAATCAAATGTAAATGTCCATTGTTTTTTTAAGTGCAATGCTCTTGGGTGCCTGAAAGCATGGCAAAAGAGACAGAAAATGGGGGAGCACATGTAAACCCAGAACCACTTATTCCTTGCTGGAAGCTCACTTAAATACCCTGTGAGAGGGGTCAGAACCTGGCATGCTGGGTTTGGGGTCCAGACAAAAGCAACTTCCAGGTCATGGGTCTGGGATGGATGTCAGGGGCTAGAATGACACTTCCAACTTATTAATGTAGAACTGTAGGAATAGTGATATAAAGGATTTACCAATGCTTAGTAAATAGTTAAATTTCATAAAATAGAATGGAGCTCAGAAAAGACTGCATCTAAACACTCAAAAGATAAGAATATGTTCATCAGGGCTGTTAGAGATAAGAATGCTTGAGTACACATGGTTTACCAGGATTGTCCAGAGGCTCCAAACCATTATAAAAAAGCCATGACTGATTTAAAACCAGTCACTTTGCCCATCCCCAAGTCAAAGAATACACCTCTTACAAGCTGCTCAATGACGCATTGTAGGGTCACAACCAATCTTAAGGCCGATTAGCAATAAAGTTCCAGGTTTCCTTTTAGAAAAACATAGTTCTGCCAAATGGACAATATGACAGCAGGTGACATGTGTTTGAAATGTAAAATGCTGTTGTGTGAAGGACTGGCCTGATCAATCAAAAATTTGATATTGGCTCTCAGGCAGGGAAGAGGTATAACCTTGGGAGATCTAGTATAATTTGGGACCTAAGCCTTATGAGTTTCACTAAGGACCTGATGTATTGATAATAAAACAGAGCTCCTTCAGTAAAACTAGGAATATACTTTGGAGAGCTGGCAATGGCCTGTGTCAAGGCCTTTGTGGAGGAGTTGCTGCAGATCTTGAGAAAACTGTTCTTTCCCCATATGGAGCTATGGTTGTCAGTTCAAGGCAACTATGCACTTAGTAGATATTTCAAAATACCCTGTGTACCTATTGTGTAGGGTTGTTGGACTAGCCTCCCCCTAAACTTGTCTCATTGTGTGATAGTTTCTAGTGACTTCTTATAATTCATATATTTCTTCCATTTCCTTTTTGGAAGTATATGCAAAATGGTAATATTTTCTTTCTTACTTTCTTTTTTATTTTCTTTCTTTCTTTTGTTCTTTCTTCCTTTCTTCTTTCTTTCTTTCTTTCTTTCTTTCTCTCTTTCTTTCTTTCTTCTTTGTCTTTTTCTTCTTCTTCTTCTTCTTCTTCTTCTTCTTCTTCTTCTTCTTCTTCTTCTTTGTTTTTTCAAGATAACATTTCTCTGGGACAGTCCTGACTCTCCTGGAACACACTCTGTATAACAGGCTGTCCTTGAACTCACTGACAACGACATGGTGTTTCACCCTGAGTCTTGAGATTAAATGTGTGAGCCACCAACGCCTAGTAAGATGCTATTTTTCTTAAGAAGTCTACTAGGAGTGGGATATATCTACATCAATACCTTCCCATCCTATCCTTTTTAACTTTTACTTGTCCTGTCTCTCTCATTCAATGTGTTCTTCTCATTAAAACCCTGTCAGTGAAGAATGAGATGCTGTTTTCAGCTCACTGGTGTACTTAAGAAAATATTCTGGGAATATCTTTGCTGTGTAACTCTCCCATCTGCCTAAATGTCCAGACTTGCTATTTACCTGTTTCTATTTCAATTGTTAAAAAAATACTGTGGATCATGAGCCTAAAGGACACTTAAGGATACTAGCATATATGAAATGCAAAATCTGTCTAAGATGTCTCCTCTTTGAGCATTACCCAGAGATTAATGCATACCAGCATTAAAGAGATTTTTCTGTATTAGTCTCCTAAATGTGTGAAGTGATTTCTCAATGGAAAGGCATATTAATTCTAGAGCAGTTGTATTTCCCTCTTGTTAGAAAAGTAGTTTCTGAGACAATTTCTCCTAGGTAGACTCAAGTGGTCTTCATCCCTGTCTGTTAGTTTTCAGTGCAATTACCTTGAGTGTCCTCTATATTTTGCCTTCAAAATTTTTAAATGATTATACCACCTCACAGTTTTAAAATTATATATTTGAGTTGTGTAGTTGACTATTCAATGCAGTCACAGGAAAAGGATTTGCATATGGAGCATTTTTTCTGTCTTCAAACGATAATAGGAGGAATAAATTATTGTATACTCTGCAGGAGAAACAGCATTGGCAGTCAGTTGTTGGAGCCACCATTATAAAATATTGCCTGATTGTGGTAGGGGGAGTGATTTTCTTTTCCCTGCATGTTTTAATTAATGTCATGTGAATGAACACAGAACAGATTGTGTGGATGTACATACTGCAAAAGTTATCTTGAGCCAAAAAACATTGAATTTGCAATTACACAACGATGCTATGCAGATATGATTGATCTTGCTTGACACAGTTATGTCAGCTCAGAGATGCAAGAAACAGGTCACTGATTGTAACTCTATTTGTCAGGATCTGATCTCATATCTGATCATATAATAAATATATTATTATATATATAATATATATATTATATATAAATATATGGGCAACATAAATATATGGGCAACATCAACCTATCTCTTATTAATGACATCTTCTCTTTCAGGGAAGGGTCTACTCTTTTTTCAAAGTCAATGTAGAAAAGTTTTATTTAATTTTAGAAGTGCATTATTAGGGCTGGAGAGATGGTTCAGTGGTTAAGGACACTGGCTGTTCTTCCAGAGGTCCTGAGTTCATTTCCCAGCAACTACATGGTAGCTTACAATCACGTAAAATGAGACCTGGTGCCCTCTTCTGGAGTGTAGGCCTGTATGCAGGCAGAACACTATATGCATAATATATAAATAAATCTTTTTAAAAAGTGCATTTTTCTCATTCCTTTGAAAAATCACTTTTGGGTATCATCTTCAAACACTTAAGTGTTTTGCTACTTTTATCTCTAATTGTTTCTGTTCTGTCATCTTTCTAAGTCATTAATATTTTCATTTCGTTTCTCTAGAGTTATCTTGGTTTGATTTCTGTGTAGAGCAATGTCTCCTATAGTTAAAGCTTGCTTCATTCTAAGTTAATGAGAACTATTTTGAACACCTAATTTTACCTCTCCTGCCCAGTGATGGGGTAAATGTCCTGTATCTCCTTCCAGGTTTGATCTTGGGTAGTCAGTGAGAAAGAAAAACAGAGCAGTTAAAGAATGCCTCATGTCCCTTATACACAGCATTCTGTTCTGTCTACTCCAAGTTTCTGCAAATTATTCTGGCTTGTATTGGGGACTTACAAGTGAAGAGAGACTGGTACAAGACTTGAGCTCATTGACCACCTTTAAAGCTGGTGGAGGCACAGTGCAGAAAGGGAGCAGTTGGGATAAGGTTGAGATCTTCTTTCCCTCAAGAGTCATTGAGGTTAGCTATGTGGAATCAGGTAGTCAGTGGTAGACGCTTTATCAATGTCCTGATTGACCCCTGTTTGCACTCTACAGACCAGGTCAATCAAGAATCTGGGTAAGGGACTGACTTTATCTGAAACCTAATTGCTATATTTAAAGTAGTTTATCCAAAATAGAATATCTGGGTAAACTATTGTGGTCCTACCTGACAGAACTGTTACTTCTCTGGATTAAGATGTTGATCTTTAGAGAAAATATATGGGAAAAGTTTAATATGCTCTAATAAAAATTCCTTGGCTTTGGAACACAAGGCAATAAAGCTTGTTTCAAATTTCTAAGTAAGTTTTTAGATTAAAACTGCATCATATTCACATTATCTTTGCTCCATCCAAGCCCTAACAAAACCCTGATTGTTTTCTAATTCCTTCTCTGTTTTTACAAACAGCAGTTACAAATTAATAATCATTACACAGTAACAGTAGTTACTTTATGAATGTGACCTTATTTTGTCTTCAGGACTTTGCATCTCTGAGGCAAAGGGATGTCTACACTGGGAAGATTGTGTGTAATGGGATGTGTGCACAAAGGACCCTGTACTTTGTATGAGAAACAGGATGTGCTCTAGGAGAGTGGAATAATGTATACTAAATATAAAATTTCTTAACTATGTCCCTGTCTGCTGGGCTGGAAGGGGAGAATTGAAGGGCTGTGCTGTCTGAGTCATTTGATGTCTGATCCTTCAGTAGGGGAACTGCTAATATTGTGAGGCCCAGCTGGGTATCCCTAGCCAATGAAATATTCTGGGTAGTGTTGGCAGTCAGGAGTACTAATGGCAAGTAGTTAGCAGGTTCTTTCTATAATTCTCTTGTATCTCTACTATAGAGAGTTGTAAAGAAGACCAGAAGCTACAGAACCATGAGTGTTGGATGTTCATAGCAGGTCTGTTGAACTGTCATTTCTGCTGTGGCTTGTATGAACCATGAGCCAGACTGTAGTTATGTTGGTCCTTGCCATTTGTGTTAATGGTGGCCCTTGTTCTCTGAGCCACACTTTGTATGCATATACTAGGAACAGGCAGACTCTGCACTCCGGGAATTGGATGAAATGATACTGGTTGTACCACTGTCCAGAGTACACACATGGGCAGTGCTTTTGTTTCGCAGTGAGAAGAGAGATTAGAAATCTGAAGGTACTTTTTCTCTCCTGCTATATCTCTAAAAAATGTGACCTTAATTAAATTCGTTGCTTCTATGTTAGATGGACAGACCACTTCATAAATCCAGTGGCTCTCACCCTCTCAGCAAGCTCCCGAATCCCAGATATCCAGTCTACCTGGTGTCTTCTGATGTACTGCTCTTCGAAGTATTTTCTAGGGCCCATGTGGAAAAATTTACAAAGGATTCGTTTTACCCGGACTAGGACTTCAGTCCTAGAAGGCCTGCTTGACTTTTCACAGCTTGTCTCTTCCCCCTCTCACCTCTGCCAGGACACTTAACTATCATCATTCCCTCATCAACCTCGTTTCCAGTATTCATCGGAGATTTCTAGACTGAAAGAGAGTCTTGAAATTGCACAAGCAACAATTAACAGAGTCCCAAAGCTTCTAGCTTCCTTTCTCTGAGAATTGAATTTTCTTCTATTTCTGATATGTGAGTACAGATTTCAATGTTAAGAAGATTTTTGTGTTATATAGATTTCTTAAATTCCTAGTCATTTACTTCTATTCACTCCCATCATGTGTGTTTATGTTATATGTGAGTCTATACATCTGGATTTGTGGGCATAAGAGTAGAATAGCACATGTGTGGTGGTCAAAACACAACCTTGTGAAGCTTCTTTTCTCCTGCCCACTGTGTGGATATGGGAAATAGAACTGAAATCATCCTTTTGGCAGTGAGTGATTTTATCCTCTCAGTGATCTCCCCAGCTCAAGACTGAGGGCTATAAAACATATCAGAGCTTGACAAATGAGACAGATTTCATCTGGGCAAGTTGTTCCCTACCTATAATCCTAACACATTGAGTATGGGCACAGGAGGATATTGCCTTTCAGGTCAGGCTAGTCTACATAGAAAGAACCTGTCTCAAAAGAAAGCATTAAATAAACATTGTGCATGCCCATTTTGGTGGTTCATACCTTAAATCTCAGTACATAGCAAGATGATGCAGGAGTATCACCAATAGTTTCAAACCAGGGTAATATGTCCTATGAGACCCTGTGTCAAATGATTTCCCTTTCCCAAAATATTTAGATTGGTGTTCCTTTTACTATTTCTTAAACCTTACAAAGGTTCACCCATTTGTTTAGGAATGCTGAAACAAATACATAAAATGAAAATAAAGGGCTTGTTAACACTTATTGTAGGTTCTATCTTCAGAATTCTCAAGGGGAAAATCTATCTGAGAACTTTTTACTCCTTTAAATAAGCCAGTCTGTTAAAAATACTATTAAATTCTCTTTATTAAATACACAATTATTTACTGTTTAGAGAAATTATATGAGTAAAATCTATCTCAGAAATAATTTCAGATTGTAAATTCAGCACATCCAATACAAAAAGTCAGTGGATTTTACTTTGTTGTGATTTCAGGATAATTTCAATTAAACCAGGTTGAAATTTTATTTTTTCACAATAACAAATAAAAATAAGGAATGAAATAAATCAAACAGTATGAACCATGATATCTTGGTAAAATATTTTTAATTTGTGTACTTCATAATATTTTTCTAACTGATGTAAATTACACAAAGATTACAAAACAATTAGGCATTCGAGTGTAAACCCCCTTTTTTATTATATACATATGTACCTTCAAAACTAATCCTTGACATAACTTTTCATTCATGAATGCTTATATTTTATTGAAAGACACAATATAAATTATCCTTGCAAATACTGCACTTAGTAGCAAAAGCATTCTGGATATTTTATCTTATTCTAATTAAGTAACTACAGAGACAAGCCCAAATTCTTTACAGGTTGAATTGAATACATACACTCTGGGAGCCAGCACCATCTCATCTACTGATCCTGGGTATTCAATACATAATTTCTGCAGTACATACTGTCCTTGCCACAAGCTGTTTAATTTCCACTTAGAAGATATCGACAGTTTGCAGGACACATTCGTCTTCACAGAAAAGAATAGAATGCCATTACAATTATTTTTTAAGTTCTATTATTGTTTATTAATCATAGCATTTATTTATAGTTAACTCTTTCTGAGTCTATGACTAACAGCAACCATTGAAGTCTTCAAAAGAATGATGACTCCCCACAAGAAAGATTCCACAAGGACTATAATAACAATACAAAGCTGAAAAACACCACCTAAAGATATTATTTGGAATACAAACTGCTCAGGAGGATTTTGAGGTACCTAGCTGAGATGACCCAGCCTCACAGACTGCGTTAGCCAGAGCTTGAGATAAGCCCTGCACTGTCCCATTACACAGAAACTGGACATAAAGTGATAGAGTTACCTCTCCCAAAATGTGAAGATTAATGCACATTTTTCTTTTAAGGATCCCATGAAAATGCCATCACCCTCAGGCAGCAGGAAATAAATTTGTGAACAAAACAATCATGTCCCCAAGAAGATGAGTGATGTGGAATATCCTCTTGTATATGTGTTGCTTTAATTAGTTGATGAATAATGCTCTTTTGGCCAATGGTTTAACAGAGTAAACCAGGCAGGAAATCTGAACAGAAACATATAGAGAGAGTGGGTTGAGTCAAGCAGACACCAGTCAGCTGCCAAGGAAAGAAGACATGTAGAAAATGAGGTATTGCCATGGCCATATGACAATACATAGACTAATAGAAATGGGTTAATTTAAGATGTGAGAGTGAACAGGAATATGCCTGAGTTATTGACCAAACTGTGTTGAAATGAATATAGTCAGTGTGATTAATCAGTTGTAGGTGGCCTGAAATGGAAAGTGCAGTGCTATTTACAGTGGGGCAGGTGGTTTTTGGTGCTCAGTGGATTATGTATTATTAAAGTGGGAAGGAAATGGAACCCACAGCATTCAGTATGAGGATTCATGGAGACAGGTTTTTCCCATTTCTGTCTAGGAATTCTATAGAGGTAAAAGAGATTTATAGTGATTGGCTCCTTTATTTCTCTGATGTTTCTTAATATCTATGGCTTTTTATATTTGAGAACATTTGGAATTTGTACTACAGTGATATGTAAAATAAATTTCATTAATCCATTAACTTCCAAAAAACCAACAAAACTTTCTTGTTCATATTGTTTTTTAGAGTCAAACATAATTATTAACCCATATTGTTTTTTAGAGTCAAACATAATTATTAACCCATTGTTTAAAAGCTTCTTTTTTCAAAGTTTATTAAATTATGAAAGTTTCCATTTCTGCCCCTCCTCCCAACACCCTCCTACTCCCCCCTCCCCCTCCTCCTCCCTCTCTATCCCTAAGAGTAGTCAGGGCTTCCAGCCCTATGGGAAGTTCAAGTTCCTCCCCCCTCCCTCCTGGTCCAGGACGGTGAGTATCCAAACAGACTGGATCCCAAAAATGCAGTATATGCAGAGGAAACAAGTCCCAGTGTCATTGTCAATGGCTTTTCAGAAAGGCTCTGGGCCAGCCACATTCAGAGAATCCGGCCACATTCAGACAATCTGGTTGGATCACATGCTCGTTCATTCCCAGTCCAACTGGCCTTGGTAAACTCTCATTAGATCAGTCCCCTTGTATCAGTGGGTGATCACACCCCTCGCGCTCCTGAGTTTTTTTTTCATGTTCTTACTCCTTCTGCTCCTCATTTGGACCATGGGGGCTCAGTACAGTGCTCCAATGTGGGTCTCCATCTGTATCGCCATCCATCGTCAGATGAAGGATCTATGGTGATAGGCAAAATCTTCATCAGTATGGTTATAGGCCAAGGCCGGTTCAGACACCCTCTCCTCTTTCCAGAGAACAATCTTGGGATCTCTCCTTGGACCTGGGATCCCATTTATAATCAAGTCTCTTGTAAACCCTAAAATGACTCCCCTAGTTGAGATATATTCTTCCCTGATCCCATATCCATCCTTCCTCCCTCCCCCATCTCAGTCCCCCGAGTTTTCCCCATTCTTCCCCTACTCCCTTCTCTCTAACCCTCTCCCCTTCCAACTACCCTCCCACCCACCCCTCCATGCACCCGAGGTTACCTGGGACTTTTGTCTATTTCCAATCTCCAGGAGGATAAGTACAAGATTTTCTTCACGTTCACCTTCTTATTTAGCTTCTCTAGGATCTCGAATGATAGGCTCAAAGACCTTTAATTATGGCTAGATCCACTTATGAGTGAATACATACCATAGTCCTCTTTTTGGGTCTGGCTTACCTCACTCAGTAAAGCGTTTTCTATTTCCATCCATTTGCATGCAAAATTCAAGATGTCATTGTTTTTTTTACCGCTGAGTAAAACTCTAATGTATATATGTTCCACACCTTCTTTAACCATTTTTATATTGAGGGGCACCTAGGTTGTTTCCAGGTTCTGGCTATTACAAATAGTGCTGCTATGAACATAGTTGAACAAATGCTTTTGTAGTATGATAGGGCATCTCTTGGGTATATTCCCAAGAGTGGAATTGCTGGGTCTTGAGGGAGGTAGATCCTCAGTTTCCTGAGAAACCGCCACACTGATTTCCACAGTGGCTGTACAAGTTTGCATTCCCACCAACAATGGATGAGAGTTCCCCTCTCTCCACATCCTCTCCAGCATAGGCTATCATTGGTGTTTTTGACTTTAGCTAATCTGACCGGTGTAAAATGGTATCTCATAGTTGTTTTGATTTGCATTTCCCTGATCGCTAAGGATGTTGAGCATGACCTTAAGTGTCTTTTGGCCATTTGGAGTTCTTCTGTTGAGAATTCTCTGTTCAGATCAGCACCCCATTTTTTAATTGGGTTAATTAGAATTTTATTGTCTAGTTTCTTGAGTTCTTTGTATATATTGGCGATCAGGCCTTTATCAAATGAGGGGTTGGTGAAGATCTTCTCCCAGCCAGAAGGTAGCCTTTTTGTCTTACTGACAGTGTCCGTTGCTTTACAGAAGCTTCTCAGTTTCAGGAGGTCCCATTTATTCATTGATTCTCTTATTGTCTGTGCTACTGGGGTTCTACCTAGGAAGTGGTCTCCTGTGGCTATGTCTTGTAGACTACTTCCCACTTTCTCTTCTCTCTGGTTCAAAGTGATCAGATTAATGTTGAGGTCTTTAATCCATTTGGACTTGATTTTTGTGCATGGTGATAGATATGGATCTACTTTCATTCTTCTACAGGTTGACATCCAGTTATGCCAGCACCATTTGTTAAAGATGCTTTCCTTCTTCCATTGCATACCTTTAGCCCCCTTGTCGAAAATCAAGTGTTCATAGGTTTGTGGGTTAATATCTGAGTCTTCTATTCGATTCCATAGGTCGACTTCTCTGTTCTTATGCCAGTACCAAGCTGTTTTCAATACTGTAGCTGTGTAATGGAGTTTGAAGTCAGGGATGGTTATACCTCCAGACGTTCCGTTATTATATAAGATTGTTTTGGCTATCCTGGGTTTTTTGTTTTTCCATATAAAATTAATTATTATTCTCTCAAGGTCTATGAAGAAGTTTGATGGGA
Organism: Myodes glareolus; assembly: GCF_982192425.1. Lineage (NCBI taxonomy): Eukaryota > Metazoa > Chordata > Mammalia > Rodentia > Cricetidae > Myodes > Myodes glareolus. The sequence goes on along the minus strand of NC_142052.1, from coordinate 31,425,490 downwards.
TTTTGATGGGGATTGCATTGAATCTATAGATTGCTCTTGGTAGAATTGCCATTTTTACTATGTTGATCCTCCCAATCCAAGAGCAAGGGCGATCTTTCCATTTTCTGGTATCCTCCTCAATGTCTTTCTTCAAAGACTTAAAGTTCTTGTCAAATAGGTCTTTCACTTCCTTGGTCAGAGTTATCCCAAGATATTTTATGCTATTTGTGGCTATCGTGAAAGGTGATGTTTCTCTGATTTCCCTCCCTGCTTCTTTATCCCTTGTGTATAGGAGGGCAACTGATTTTTTGGAGTTGATCTTGTATCCTGCCACATTACTAAAGGTGTTTATCAGCTGTAAGAGTTCTTTGGTAGAGTTTTTGGGGTCGCTCATGTATACTATCATATCATCTGCAAATAACGAGAGTTTAACTTCTTCCTTTCCAATTCGAATCCCCTTGATCTCCTTATGTTGTCATATTGCTATTGCTAGAACTTCTAGCACCATATTGAAGAGGTATGAGGAGAGTGGACAGCCTTGTCTTGTTCCTGATTTCAATGGAATGGCTTTGAGTTTCTCTCCGTTCAGTTTGATGTTAGCTGTCGGCTTGCTGTAAATAGCTTTTTATTATATTTAGGTATGATCCTTGTATCCCCAATCTCTTCAACACCTTTATCATAAAGGGATGTTGGATTTTGTCAAATGCTTTTTCAGCATCTAATGAGATGATCATATGGTTTTTTTCTTTCAGTTCATTTATATGATGGATTACATTAATGGATTTGCATATGTTGAACCAGCCCTGCATCTCTGGAATGAAGCCTACTTGATCATAATGGATAATTTTTCTAATGTGTTCTTGGAATCGGTTTGCCAGGATTTAGTTGAGAATTTTTGCGTCGATGTTCATAAGTGAGATTGGCCTGTAATTCTCTTTCTTGGTTGTGTCTTTATGTGGTTTTGGTATCAGGGTAACTCTAGCTTCATAAAAAGAGTTTGGCAATGACTCTTCTGTTTCTATATTGTGAAATACCTTAAGGAGTATAGGTATCAGCTCTTCTTGAAAGTTCTGATAGAATTCTGCATTGAAACCATCTGGCCCTGAGCTTTTTTTGGTCAGGAGGTTTTTGATAACCGCTTCTAATTCTTTGTGACTAACAGGTCTATTTATATTGTTCACCTGGTCTTGATTTAACTTTGGTATATGGTATTTATCTAAAAACCAATCCATTTCTCGTACATTTTCCAACTTTGTGGCATATAAACTTTCGTAGTAAGATCTAATGATTCTCTGAATTTTCTCTCTTTCTGTTGTTATGTCCCCCTTTTCATTTCTGATCTTATTAATTTGGGTGTTCTCTCTCTGCTGTTTGATTAGTTTGGCTAGGGGTTTGTCAATCTGTTGATTTTTTCCAAGAACCAACTTTTTGTTTCGTTGATTTTTTGGTTTGTTTTCTGTGTTTCTATTTTGTTGATTTCAGCCCTCAGTTTGATTATTTCCAATCTTCTACTCCTCCTGGGAGAGTCTGCTTCTTTTTTTCCAGAGCTTTCAGGTGTGCTGTTAACTCTCCAATATGTGCTTTCTTCGTTTTCTTTAATTGGGCACTTAGTGCTATAAACTTTCCTCTTAGCACTACTTTCATTGTGTCCCATAGATTTGAGTATGTTGTGTCTTTATTTTCATTAAATTCAAAAAAGACTTTAACTTCTTTCTTTATTTCTTCCTTGACCCAGGGATGATTCAGTAGTTGACTGTTCAACTTCCACACGTTTGTAGGCTTTCTGGTGTTAGAATTGTTATTGAATTCTAACTTTATTCCGTGGTGATCCGACAAGACACAGGTGGTTACTAATATTTTTTTGTATCTATGGAAGTTTGCTTTGTTACGGAGTATGTGGTCAATTTTCGAGAAGGTTCCATGAGCTGCAGAGAAGAAGGTATATTCTTTCCTTTTTGGGTGGAATGTTCTATAGATATCTGTTAAGTCCATTTGATTCATTACCTCTAGTAATTCTCTTATTTCTCTGTTGAGTTTCTGTTTGATTGACCTGTCCATTGATGAGAGAGGTGTGTTGAAGTCTCCTACTATTAGTGTGTGTGGTTTGATGACTGCCTTGAGTTCTAAAAGTTTTTCTTTTACATAAGTGGGTGCTTTTATATTAGGGGCATAGATATTTAGGATTGAGACTTCCTCCTGATTAATTGTTCCTGTTATGAGTTTAAAATGTCCATCTCCATCTCTTCTGATTGATTTTAGTTTGAAGTCAGTTTTGTTAGATATTAGAATGGCCACGCCCGCTTGTTTCTTAGGTTCATTTGCTTGGAAAATCTTTTCCCAACCCTTTACTCTGAGTAGATATCCATCTTTGTGGTTGAGGTGTGTTTCTTGTAAACAGCAGAATGTTGGATCCTGTTTTCGTATCCAATCTCTTAGTCTGTGCCTTTTTATAGGTGAATTGAGTCCATTAATATTAAGTGATATTACTGACCAGTGGTTGTTGATTCCGGTTATTATTTTGTGTGTGTGTGTGTAGTAGAGTTTGTGTGTTTCTCTTCTTTGAGTTGTGGTTGTGAAGGGTCGCTAAATGTCTGGGTTATCGTAGGCAGTGATGGCAATGTTGGATTCCTTGGGTTGCGATTTTCCTTCTATTACGTTTTGTAAGGCTGGATTTGTGGCTACGAATTGTAGCATGAGGGCTGGCTTGTTGGGGTTTCTGTCCTGCCCGGTACCCCAACAGCTGACAAATCCCAAAAGAAAATCACACACAGGACTCCATAAGATTATAAACTGATTGGCCCATTAGGCCAGGCTACTTATTAGCTCTTATAACTTATGTTACCCCATTATCCTTATCTATGTTAGCACATGGCTCCATACCTTTCTCAGCTGGGCAAGTTACATGCTACCTCTTCAGTGATCTGCGCAGGAATGGAGAGAAACCTTCCTGCTTCCCAGAATTCTCCCAGTCTCTTTGCTCCACCCCTACTTCCTGTCTGGCTTTCCCGCCTATACTGCCTGCCTGGCCAATCAGCGTTTTATTAAAATATGATTGACAGAATACAGATAATTCTCCCGCACCATTTCCCTCTCTTTTTTTTAAAAAAAACAAAGGAAAATACCCATAATCACTCCACCTGGAGCCTTTCTTCTTGGCAGAACTGGCCTTTGGGTAAAGAAATGCTCATACCTCAACTACTGACAGAGTTACAGAATATCCGTAAATGGATAAAACAAGACTGTCATATCCTGCCAAGACAGGGTAAGATAGTTTTGAAGTTTCTTGCCTTTGAAAATGGTATGTCAGTTACATCAGGCCTTAGCCAAAGTTGGTTGCTTCAACGCTGCAAATGTGACTTTGGGTGTTTGTCCAGGTAGCCAGTTGTCTCTGCGATTTGTTATATGTTCTGGAAGTTGTTTGATTGCACTTCCTAATTACTCAGATAACATTATTTCCCTTCTCAGATCTTCAATGGGATTGAAGATTATATAAATGTAGTTACTTTCCTTTCATGACTTGGCCAAGTTATTTGTTATACAAGACTTAAGCTAGTTAGAATAGGATATTTGTATTTATTGTATATAATTTCGTAGGTTTGTACTTATTGTATATAATTGCGTAGTAGGCTTAGAACTCTCTTACTTAAACAAAAGGGGGAGATGCTGTGGGAGTTCCTTCAGCTCCTTCAGCCAATCGCCGCTGAGTTACCAGCCCATTGGGGCGTGGTCTCTCTCCCTTTAAAAAAAGCAGCGGCTGTCCTCCACTCTGTCTTTGTCTTCCGGCTCCGTTTCCGGCCCCTGGACTCCTTTCCTGTTCGCGTGGAGGGGCTGTTGTCTGGGACGGTAATCTGTAAGTTTTTTCCCCTTTGAATAAATAACCATTCTATTAATCATAATTCCAAACTGGTGTGGGATTGTCTGTGACTTACGCCTTCATCTGCATCACCTCTACTTCCTGTCTGGTTTTCCCGCCTATACTGCCTGCCTGGCCAATCAGCGTTTTATTAAAATATGATTGACAGAATACAGATAATTCTCCTGCACCAACGAATTGTTTAAATTTATTTTTATCCTGGAATATTTTGTTTTCTCCATTGATAGTGAACGATAGCTTGGCTGGGTATAGTAGTTTGGGTTTGCATCCATGGTCTCTTAGTTTCTGCAGTACCTCTATCCAGGATCTTCTGGCTTTCATGGTTTCCATAGAGATGTCCGGTGTAAGCCTGATAGGTTTACCTTTATAAGTTACTTGACTTTTATCCTTTGCAACTCTTAAAATTCTTTCTTTAATCTGTATGTTTTGTGTTTTGATTATTGTATGGTGAGGGGATTTTTTTTTGATCCAGTCTATTCAGTGTTCTGTATGCTTCTTGAACCTTCATAGGAATATTGTTCTTTAGATTGGGAAAGTTTTCTTCTATAATTTTGTTGAATATATTTTCTGGGCCTTTGATCTGCAGTTCTCCTTCTTCAATCCCTATTATTCTTAGATTTGGTTTTTTTATTGTGTCCCAGATTTCCTGAATGTTTTGTGAAGAGAATTTGTTGGATTTGCCGTTTTCTTTGACCAGAGCATTTATTTTCTCTATGGTATCTTCAGAATCTGAGATTCGTTCTTCTGTCTCTTGTATTCTATTGGTTATCCTTGATTCTGTAGTCTCTGTTCGTTTACCTAGATTTTCCATATCCAGTCAGTTCTCGGTTTGTGTTTTCTTCATTGCCTCCATTTCAGTTTTCAATTCTTGAACTGTTTACTTTACCTGTTTGATTGTTTTTTCTTGGTTTCTCAGGGTATCATTCACGGATTTACTTATTTCTTCAAATTTTTGTTATATTTCTCATCTATTTCTATACTCATTTCTTCAAACTTTTTGTTATATTTCTCATCCAATTCTTTAAGGGAGTTATTCATATCCTGTTTAAGGGACTCTATTGCTTTCATAATGGCACTTTTTTCCACTTCTTCTGGGTTAAGGTGTTCAAGTCCCTCTATTGTAGGGTTTTTGGGATCTGGTGTTTTCATGTTGTTTTTCAGATTGTTGGATGAGGTCTTGCCTTGGCGTCTGCCCATCTCTTACTTCAAATGCTCTCTATTGGAACTTCTGGTACCAGGTCAGGTTCCCTTGTTGGGCAGGGAATTCACTGACAGAATGCCCACCTTTCCTCAGGCAGGCTATTGAAGCACAGGCACTCCCTCTTTCTGGGATGCACTTACAATTTTATGGCCCCAGGGGGAAGGGAGAAATATAGGAATTCGTACCTGGATGGGAGCTGGTATGGCAGGCGGGAGGGGGGAGCCAGCACTACAGGGTGATCTGGGAGTCTATGGGGTCTGGAAAGCCCGCGCTCCTCCTCACCCAGACCCTGCCACAGGCCCGAAGCAAACTCACCCCTCCTATGGCCCTCTGCTAGAAGTCAGGGCCCCTGCTGGTCAGGAATGTCGCTGATCTGGCACCTGGTCCACCTATCCTCAGGGAGGCCTTTAAGACCCAGGAACTGCCTCCAGCCGGGATGTGCCTACAGACCAGGCCCAGCTCGCAAGGCAGCTGAGCTGGGGAAATTTTATGGCCCCAGGGGGAAGGGAGAAATATAGGAATTCGTACCTGTGTGGGAGCTGGGATGGCAGGAGGGAGGGGGGAGCCAGCACTGCAGGGTGACCTGGGAGTCTATGGGGTCGCGAAAGCCCGCGCTCCTCCTCACCCAGACCCTGCCATGGGCCGAAGCAAACTCACCCCTCCTATGGCCCTCTGCTAGAAGTCAGGGCCCCTACTGGTCAGGAATCTTTAAAAGTTTTTTATTTTAACCTGCCAAGATAGCTTTCTTTATTAAAGGGGAAATTGAGACAATTGTTACTACTGAATTATTTGGATATCTGATTGAAACACACCCTAAAATCTGTTTGGAAGATATTTGGTAACTCCTATGGTTGACTCTGGTTCTAATTTTATATCTTCAGCTTTAGCAACTAAAGAATACACACATACCTCTAAAAATCACTTTAGTTGAGATGATACTAGAATAAGATACTTCCATTTAGCAAGTGATGTTGAATTTCATTCAGTATGTTTATTCACTTAAGTTGATTTATTTTTATTTTATGTGCATTCGTGTTACATGTGCATGTATATGTGCGTGATGGTGTCATGTCCCCTAGAACCAGAGCTAAACACAGTTGTGAGGTTCCATGTGAGTGCTGACAATTAAACTTGGGTCCTCTAGAAGAACAGTCAGTATCACAGTGTCATCTCTGGAGCCCATCAATCAACTACAATTCTAAATGTGGCTTTAGAAATAGGGACAGAGGTTACTTTCTTATTCCTTGGTGGTTGAAGCTTTAACGGTGGTATTTCCCTTTTAAGCATCACTTTGCTTAATTTTAAATTTTAATAGGCTTGACCAAATGACAGCAAGATTAAATCAATAGGTAAATATCTTTCTACTAACAAGTACTAATCAGCTTGATCAAAACAAATAACCAAATCTTGCCATGTATCTAATGGTTCTTACTGTTTAATAAATTTTTTATCAGAAATAATAATCAACCCTATGCTTCATGATTTCCCATATTCTTAACTTATTGCAATATAAAAGGTTGTTTTCTGTAAATGTATATAATGTGGTACTGAAGTATTTGCTAAAAATGTTCAGATGTGTAGTTAGAGCATAAATTGAAAAACTAGGAACTAGCTGTATAGAAATTTAACTGACTGAAAATCCCAGTGTATTAGTCAGGGTTCTCTAGAGTCACAGAAATTGTGGACTAAATCTCTCCCTCTCTCTTTCTCTCTCTCTCTCTCTCTCTCTCTCTCTCTCTCTCTCTCTCTCTCTTTCTCTCTTCATATCTCTCAACTATTTATTTGTGTATATATGGGGATTAATTTGAATAACTTACAGATTTCAGTTCTACAATGGCTGGCACTAAATGGAAAGTCTAAGAATCTAGTAGTTACTCAGTCCCACAAGACTGGGTTCCCAGCTGTTTTGTGTATATGCTGGAATCCCAAAGAAGTAGACTTAAATGACAATGAAGAACCACATATGTTGACAAGGTGAAGGAAGGCACAGAGAGAAATGACAGCCCACCTTTATTTTCCAATCACCTTACAGCAGATGTTATGACCCAGATTAAAGTGTGTCTTCTAGCCTCAAGGTCTAGTTTAAAGATATGTGTAATCCATGCTCATTATTTGGATCAAAGTCATGTTGTCTTCTTGCCTTGTGGTTCAGATGAAAACTGTGCCCTCCGTTTCTGAATTATAGCTCATTCCAGATGCAGTAAACATGATAACCAAGAACAGCTATCACAATGCATCCCTTGTCAACTTGTCATATAATCATATCAACTTATTACTTTCCAAATGAAAAGCAATTACCTGGTTGTAATTATGTCTAAACATAATGTAAGTATACCAAATACAATTCCAAATGAATCATATGTTTAGAATAGTGACAATGTCCTTGGCAGATATCTTTCTAGTATTTCAAACTTACTTCTGATAACCACTGATATTCTCTTAATTGATGGTGCAGCATGTGATAAGGAATTGAAATAATATAGAAATAACAGTACAAATGCATTATCAACAAAATGGAATGGAAGCACTCATCTCAGGTAAAGTTATCATTTCTGCAATGGTCACATGTCCGTGGGTGGTATTTCGAACAGTCATTTTCTACTACACATTCTGCATTTCTCTCACCCTCTGCAAAAAATCACATGGTTTTGGGTTTTTTCCTAGAGATGTGTCTCATACCTTCATTTCTGATAGGTATGTGACTTTGCCATCCTTCCCAGATAAGACTGTTGTAGTTTCCCATTAACTTTGATCCCAAGGCACTGTACCACAAAGAGTAGTCCTAAAGGATCTCCTGCATTCCAGACATAATCCTTCTTCTCAATTGTGCAGAGATAACCTAATTTCCCCAAGATAATTTGGATGTATCACCCTGCTTAAGTTCTTATTTCCTTCTTTGTCTGTGGACTTAAGGGCATTCAAAGCACATATTACCAGAGGGAAGTCCACTTTTAAAGTTTAGTAGAATATTTGCTGTGTCTCTTGACAGGAGCCCTTCCCCTTTGGTACCAAAACCACCAGGCCATCAGCACTTATGGTGACAGAAATAGGAGCACAAACTTTCCTAGATGAGCAGTAGTCATATTATTGAGTAAAAATATTTCCGTTTCAGCCCTACATTCCTGGACCAATGTATCCTGGCTACAGGAGATACCGTATCATATATTGGGTGCTGATTCAGAGCACATAGGACTTTCTGCAGAAAATTGTCGCAGCTCTAAATATGCTGAAACCTAATTGGTGCTGTAATTATTTTTTGAAATGAACAAAGTCCATTCAACCTTTCTATCAGTCCACCTTCTTCAGGATGCTGGAGAACATTGTAATAGCAGAGGATTCCATGATGTGGGCCCACTCTCAGGCTTCTCTGGCTAGGAAGTGAGTTTCCTGATCAGAAGCAATGCTCTGTAGAATACAAATCTCATATATAAGACATTCTGTAAATACATCGATCCTGGTTTTATAGAAGCAATACAGGTAGGAAAGGCAAATACGTAACCAGAATAAGTGTCCATTCCAATAAGGACAAAAACTTGTTGCTGAGGGTCAATTGTCTTCTACCCTGTAAAGTTTTGTTGCTTGTATTGCTTTAATAGAGTGCTTATTGGCCAGTAACCAGGAAGGAAGTATAGGTGGGGCAACCAGAACAGGAGAGTTCTGGGAAGAGGAAAGGCTGAATCTGCAGTCTCATCCAGACTAAGAGGAAACAAGATGAGAAAGCCTCACTGATGAAAGGTATCAAGCCACCTCGTTAACACAACAATATTTGACGGTTAATGTATGATGTAAGAGTTAAGAAGACTGAGCTAACCCCTGCCTTTGCCACTGTGATTACTATATTGTCCCAATATCCCAGTGATTTTTTTCTTGTATGTTATTGAGTTTCTCTCTCTCTCTCTCTCTCTCTCTCTCTCTCTCTGTGTTTGTGTGTGTGTGATGGGGAATCTGTATTGGTATTTATGAGCTATTATTTTTAGAAAATTGTATTGGTGTTGATTCTTGTATATTGATATATTAAATATTGCATATGAGTATATTTCTACCTCTGTTTATTGTATGTGAGTATGCTTCTACCTCTATTTGTATATATATATATGTATACATTTCTACCTTTGATTAAGATGTTCATATATTGTTTATGTAATGATATACATTGTTTACATTTGGAGGTCATTATCCTCATTTATTGCACAGTTGTTCATTCTCTTAGTCTTCAAGTTAGATAGATATTGAGAATTATAAATCAATAGTCATATGTTGTCATATTTATACTTAGGCTAATCAGATTCTTTAGATCCATAGAGATTATATTTAGTATAGATAGTATAATCTTCAACCTCTTAAAAGAACTATAAAAAATGGCCGTTAATCTAACCTAAAATTACATGCTAACAAGACACAATCACTCCTGACAACAACGCTCTACCCCCAAGAAAATGTTGAGCACCAAAGACACTCCACTTGGAGCTTGTCTTCTTCTTGAAAAAACTGGCCTTTGGGCAAAAAAAGCCCATACCTCAACCACTAACAATATTACAAAATATCCATAAATAGATAAAAACAAAATTGTCTTATCTTGCCAAAACAGAATAAGAGAGTTCTAAAAGGTTCCTTGCCTTTAAAAATGACATGTCAATTATACTAGGCCTGAACCAAAGTTGGTTGACTTGACATTACAAACAAGACTTTGGATGATTGCCCAAATAATCAATTGTCTTTTTCATTTGTTACACATTTCAAAAGTTTCTTGCTTATACTTCCTGGCTGCTTAAATAAAATTATTTCCCTTCTCAGATCTTTGATGGAGTTAAAGATTAGATAATTATAGTTACCCTCTACATTATTTAGACATCTTAATAAAACTTTATTATATGTTTCTTGCTTAATACTGTTTGTTGTATGTAATTTTATATTTGGTTCCTACTATATGTTGGGTTTAATTCAATCTTGTTTAGACAAAGGGGAGATGATGGGAAATCTCAGTCAATCACATTCTGCTTAAGGTATTTCCCTTAGGACACACAAATAGACAAAACAAATAGAAGTTGGAAGTGCCTTGCCACTTCCTCTTTTTGGTTCTCTGCTCACCTGATGTTCATGAGATCTCTGGTTGTGTAAGTTTTCCCCCTTACAATCAATCAACCATGCCCCTTCATGTGTGTATGTGTATGTGTGTGTGTATTTTGTGTAGACTGTGTAATACAGGCTTTAAAACCCACAGTGATCTTCCTGTCTTTATTGTGTTGCATAAAAGCAGCCATGTTCTTTTCCCTAAACAGCTTGATCAGAATGAAAGCAACTTTATTCTGAGGTTAAGAGAGATCATAATGACTATTCATCTATGAGCACAGTATACAGTGCTGCTGGATGACTTTATCTTGAAGTTTTCTGGTTTTGTGCTCTCTATCTTTTGTGTCTGTGAGAATAATTGTCTTTGTCCAGTTACCTTTTAGACCAAACATGAAGTTTGACAATTGACTTCTCACATTGTCATGTACTGAATTTTCAACTAAGAAGTAATTGAAAATGTGAACATGCCAAAGCATTTCTTTCCACCGTTTTTATAATTTATATATGTTCCTGCATGTCTGAGGTTAGGATGTCCCTAGATGTCTCTGCTTTTACATTGTGATCATTTTCAGAACTGGATTTTTTAACTAAGCATGCTTAAGAAGAGAGAGAATGTTACATGAGCATGTTCAGACTCCCTACATAAAATCTCCATGCTTCATTTGTTAGGAAAGCGACTGCTTTGGAAAAAACTCCCATGATTTTGACGCCTCCTGCAGGGACAAAAAATTTCTCATTTCTCCATTTTGGTTCTTGAGATGACTATTCTTGGTAATCATACTGACTACTTCTGAGAATATTGACTACACAAAGAAATGATTATACCTGAGAGGAATTTTACTTCATTTAATGTTTTGGAAAGATGAACCCTTCATTAATGTGGATCAACTGAGGTGATAAGCTCCACATTTGCTTTTTTTTTTTTTTTGAGGCAGGGTTTCACTGTAGCTTTGGAACCTGTTTTGGAACTAGCTCTCCTAGAGCCAGTTGCCCTTGAATTCAAAGAGATCTGCCTGACTCTTCACCCAACTGCTGGGATTAAAGGCATGCACCATCACCTCCTAGCAAGCTCCACTTTTAGCTGCTTGGGGGCAGTACACACCTTTAACACTATCACTCAGGAGGCTGAGGCAGTGGAATTTTCTGAGCTTGAAACCAGTCTGGCCTACAGGATGAGTTTAAGGGCTACACAGACAAATTTGTCTTAAAAAGACCAAGGAAAACTAAACAAAAACAGAAAAAGCAAACAAACAAAACAAAAAAAAACAAAGACTATGATCCATTTTTAACCTAGATCTCACCTTCTGGTAGCAACTGACATATAGAAAGGATATTAAAGGAAGACACTCTCTTTTTGCTCTGGTATCCAGCTCTGGTGATCAAGTTCATTAGATTACCAGCATTAGAGTGGATTTCATTGGAATTTTGGTGTATACTGAAAACCAGCTGAGACATTGATCCTCAAGGACTGAACAACTACTGGGTTCTTCACTTGATCTTAGACTAAAGGCTGTGAAGCAATCTACTGGATTCTTCCAATTTCCATTGATGGGCAGCTATTTTTAAGACTACATGGACCACAGCTTGTGAGACTTTCAAATAAGCCCACTTTCTACTAAAATGGTGAGATTCATTCTACCTGTCCTGTTTATGTAGAGAATCTTGAATAATGCAGCTGCATATTTTTATGTACCAGTCCATGGAGGAATGTGCTGGCTAACAGCAGTGATCATAAAGGCATTCTTCTAGCTCCATTATTCTCTACATATTCAATTTTCCACGAACACTACTCTCTTGATTGTTTTTCAATTGTCTAGAATTTGCTCTGAATTTCAGGAATAAAACTCAAACAGCCATGGAGGCTTCACCAGCCTTCTAATGAGGGAAAGATCTTTTTTGAGATCTGGTTCCTGCTTCTTCCTCACGGTTCTCTGAAATCCCTGTGACAACCTGGTAAAATGTACCTTCTGTTCATTTGACCTCAGCATGAAATCACATAACAAACATTTCCTTTTGTGATCTTAAAACTATTTTAGCTGTTAATAGTCTGGGCTGCCTTCTCCATGTAGGACAGGAAATCACTGCACCCACCTAGCATAGGGTACTGTACAAGCTAGCTAGCGATGTTCTCTTCTGAAGAAAAAGGCAAAGTTCCAATGGAGTGCAGGACTGTGACAGTATCTGCGACTGGAGACAGGTGCAAGTGCTATTGAAATGCCTATCTTGGCAGATCTAGAAAAGACCTTTGATAGGGGCAGAAAAGAATGAACAGGAACCCTTGTGCTGTCTCTTTAAGCACATTTTAGCCCTTTGGGAGGTGTTCTTGCCACTCAGGCCTTGGTAACCAATCAGGCTCTCCAGGTGGCCTGCCAGTCAGAAGTGGTGCAGGGCTCTTCCTGTGACCCACCTTCATGATTGGTTTTCCTCAGGAGCTGGTGCCAGCGGTTTCCTGTGCTGTGGTGCATTTACTGCTAAGGGCAAATGAAGAACTGAGAGCTTCGGCGAGCTGGGAAACAACAGTATGGTGAGCGAGAGAATGCAGGCTCCAGATGGGAAGGTGCAGAGGGTGAGGTGTAGGAGACAGTGTGGTGCATTGTCCCTGGATCTGGGTGGAAACCTGCCACAATATTCGCTGTGTCGTGAGGTCCTATGTGGTCCTTGCTAATTTGTGGACCTGCAGGCAGGCCTCTGAATAACTGCTCTGCAGGCTTCATTTGTTTAGAGAGTTGGGAGCAGGGAGCTGTGTGTACAAACATCTTTCTTGTTAATTTCTGCAGGCTTGATACATTCATGAAAACACATTGACAAACTCGGAGAGGCCTAGTTTCTCCAGTATCTTTCTGACACTCAGTACTTTTCAGTTAACCTTCACATATAGTCATCATTAATTTTTAATTTGTGGAGGTTATCAAAAGATTCTCATGTTTTGGGTTGCACGGCACTGCTATGCTGTAATGTGGAAGAGGAGATTTGTTGATATATAGAATATTTACCAATGCTTAGGAAATAGGGAAGTCTCACAAAGTACAATTCAGCTGAGGGAGAGCTGTGTCTAAAACACCCAAAATTTAAGTATATGCTCATCAGTACTGGTAGAGATTAGGATGCTTGGGTATGCATTGTTCACCAGTTTTTTGCAGATATTTGTCTCCAAACCATTACAAAGAAGCTATCACTGATTTAAAACTAGTCACTGGGCCCTTCTGCATATCAAAAGAGGACTCTAACAAGCTGCTCAAGGAGGCATTACAAGGTCACAAACAACCTTAAGGCCTGGTGTGCCTCAAAGTTCTTGTTCTCTTTTTAAGAAAAGCATAGTTTTGCCAGATGGACTATATGACATTAAGTGACAGATATTTGAAAAGTAAAATAGGGTTGTGGTAAGAACTGACATCATCAATCGAGGCTTTCATTTAGGATCTCAGGCAGGGTGAAAGAACATTCTCGGGAACATTCTCTAAGGGGCTAATGTATTGATAATAAAACACAGCTCCATCTCTAAAACCAGGAATATGTTTGAAAGAGCTGTAATGGTCGGGGAGGGGACTAAATCTTCCCACCATATGGAGCTATGGTTGTCACCCCATGGTCACTCTGTACTTAGTAAAGATCTTGAGATACCCTGTGTTCCCTTTGTGTAGAATTGTTTGACCTGTTTCCACCTAAATTTGTGTGATTGTTTCTATTGACTTCTGATAATTCTCCCAATTCCTTCCATTTCTCCCCTGGAAGTATACAAGATACAGGATGCTTTTCTTCTCTATTTTTTTGTTCTTGTTTTTTGAACAGAGTTTCAAAAGTGACTATCCTGACTATCCTAGACTGTCCTGACTATTCAAGAACTCACTCTGTAGACTAGACTTGCTTCAAACTTACAGAGATTACTTGGCTCTGTCTCCTGAGTCTTGGGATTAAAAACGTGTGCCAGCACTGCCTGGCAAGAGGCTATGTTGCTTAAGAAGCTTAAAAAGCATAGGACATTCCTTCTTCAAGACCTCTTCACCCTAGCTTTTATCCTTTTTATATTTTACTTGTTCTGTCTTTCTCATGCCCTGTGACCTTCACCTCAGAACACTGTCAGTGAAGAATGCCTTGTTGTTTCAGGTCACCCTTGTACTTCAGAAATCATTCTGACAATATTTTTGATGTGTAACTTTCCCATCTGCCTAATTGTCTAGCCTGGCAATTTGTCTGTTGCTATTTCAATTCCTCAAAGTGTAACCTGGAGCCTGAACCTAAAGGACATTTAGCAATAATGGAATATGTAGAACTCAAAATCTATCTTAGCTGGCTCCTCTTTGAGCATTAGCCAGAGATGGAAGCATGCCATCAATAAAGAAAATTTTCTTTATTAATTTCCTAAATGCGTGAAGTGGTTTCTCAATGGAAAGGCATATCAGTTCTAGAACAGCTGTGCTTCCATCTTGTTAGAAAAATTATTTCTGGGACAACTTCTGTTATATTGACTTAGGAGGCCTTGGTCTGTTGCTGTCCAGGGCAATGACCTTGCTGTCCTCCATATTATACTTTCAAAATTCTTAAAAAAATATGTTACAGCCTCACAGCTTTAAAATTATGCATTTGAGTCATGTAGTTGACTATCCAATGGAGTCATAGGAAAAGGATTTGCATATGGAGCTTTCCTTCTGTCTTCAGACCAGAATAGCAGGAATAGTTTATCGTGTACACTGCAGAGGACAGAACATGGGCAATCAGCTGTTGGTGCCACCATTATGATAAAAGGACTCAACTGTAGTAGGGGAAATGATGTTGTAATTTCCAAATATGTTTTATTTTAATTAATTCCCTGTTAATGAATACAGAGCAAATAGTGAGGGGTGAACACTTTGGGAAGGTTATTGTGAGTCAATGAATGTTGAATTTGCAATTAGGAAACAGTCCTATGAAGACATGAATGATCTTGCTTGACACCGTTGAGTCTGCTCAGAGATTTGTAAAACAGGCCATTGACTGTAACTCTCCTTGTCAGGTTTGAGATCTCAGCAGCCAACGTATGCATATGGACAACATCAATCTATCTCTTATTTATGATGTCCTCTCTCTTAGCTAAGGGCCTATTTTTTTTCAAAGTCAATATAGCAAAGTTTCATTTAATCTTAAAAGTGTAGTATTTTTATCACTTTAGAAATCACATATTGGAATCATTTTCAAATATTCAATTTAAGTGTATCGCTGCTTTTTATTTGTTTCTGCTCTCCAATGTTTCTAAGTCATTACTAGTTTCATTTCATTTCTCTCCTGATGGTGACTGTTTATTTCTGTGTAGAGCAGTATCTACTATAGTTTAGCCTTGCCTCTTGCTACTTAACTGAGAATCATTTTGAATACCTAAGCCTGTCTGTATTGCCCAGTGCTTGGAAAAGAAACATGTAGTTTCTTCCAGGTTTTGCATTAACTAGCAATGAGAAAGAAAAACAGAACAGTTAATTAGTATTTGCTGATCTTTCTGGCTTTTATTGGGGACTAAGAAGAAGAGGGACTTGTGCAAGGATTGAACTAATTGACCAACTTTGAAGCTGTGGAGACACAGTGCAGAAAGGGAGAGGATGGATGGAGGGTGAGAGCTTTCCTCCTTCAACAGTAGTTGAGATTACCTATGTGGAATCAGCAGTTCATTGTAGATGTGGTGTGATTATCCTGATTGGCCATTGTTGGCCATTCACAGACCATGGCAATCAATAATCTTGGGAAGTTACAGACCTTATCTTTAAACATAATTGCTATATTTATAGTAACTCATCCAAAATAGAAGTTGTGGGTCAGATGTATTGGCCTTGCCAAACAGAACTGTTACTTTTCTGGAGTAATATATTCATCTTTAGAGAAACTATATAAGACATCTTTAATGGGCTCTAATACAAATCCCTTGTCTCTGGAGCACATGACCATAAAGTCTGTTTCAACTTTTCTTTTTTTTTTTTTTTTTTTTTTTCAGGATTTTTTTTTTATTTTTTATTTTTTTTAAGTAAATTTTATTAAATTATAAAAGTTTCCATTTCCACCCCCCCCTCCCAACACCCTCCCACTCCCCCTACTCCCCCTCCTCCTCCCTCTTCGTCCCACAGGGCAGTCAGGGTTTCCTGCCCTGTGGGAAGTTCCAGTTCCTTCCCCCTCCCTCCAGGTCCAGGCAGGTGAGTGTCCAAACAGACTGGATCCCCAAAATCCATTATATGTAGAGGAAACAGGTCCCAGTGTCATAGTCAATGGCTTTTCAGAAAGACTTCGGGTCAGCCACAGTCAGAGAATCCGGCCAAATTCGGAGAGTCTGGTTAGATCACGTCCTCTTTCAGTCCCAGTCCAACTGGCCTTGGTAAACTCTCATCAGATCCGTTCCCTTGTATCAGTGGGTGATAGCATCCCTCGCAGTACTGATTTCGTTTTTCATGTTCTTCCTCCTTCTGCTCCTCATTTGGACCTCGGGGGGCTCAGTCCGGTGCTGCAATATGGGTCACCGACTGTATCGCCGTCCTTCGTCAGATGCAGGATCCCTCGGAAGGCCCTCTGGATGGAAGCTCCTGTTTCAACTTTTCAAAATGAGTTTTGTGATTAAACCTGTATCATATTCACATTCTCATCGCTCCCTCCAAGCCCTAACATGACCCTAATTGTTTTGTAACTCCTGCTTTGTTTTTCATTAACAACAGTTACAGAGTAACAACAGTTATACAGTAACAGTAGTTACTTTATGAATGTCACCTGTGTTTGTCTACAGAATTTCCCATCTCTGAGGCAGTGGGATGGCTGCACTAAGAAGTGAGTGTGCACTGGAATGTGTGCACAGAGTACCCTGTGCTTTGGATGTGGAACAGGATGTGCTCTAAGAGAGTGGAATCATGTGTACTACAATACAGAGTGAACTAGGGAACTGTCTGCTGGACTGGCAGGGCAGCACTGAATGACCTGTGCTGTCTGAGTCATTTGATCCCTAATCATCCTGAGGGGAGCTGCTAATATTCTGAGGCCCAGCTGGATGACCCTAGCCAAGTAGGAATTCTGGGAAGGGTTAGCAATCAGGAGTACTAGTGGCAAATTAGTGGGGTCTTTCCATGTTTCTCTTCTGACTCTGCAGTAGGAAGACCACAAGCTATACCATTTTAAGTGAAAGTTGTTCAGAGCAGGTCTGTTGAACTGTCATTTCCGCTGTGACTTGGATGGACCATGAGACTGACTGTAGTTATGTTGGTCCATGTGGTTCTTGTTAACTGGGCCCTTTGTTCTCTGAGCCTCCTTGTGTGTAGATTTACAGGGTAAAGGGAGACTCTGCATCTCTGGAAATGGAGACTATGATGCAGGTTGTGTCACTCTCCAGGGTATCCACAAGGGCACTGCTTTTGTTGTGCAGTGGGAAGTGAGAGATTAGAAAGCTGAAGGTCTAGATTCCAGAAGTTTTGAATACCTAATTCTAATTTCAGGTTTGTGTTATAATGGTTTTAAAAAGTTTGGTAACTGGTAGAAAAATGGTGATATCAAACTTCTTACAGCAATGCATGTTTAGAAAGTTTTTACCATGATGTTGCTGCTAACCACAATGATGTTATACAGTGAAGCTTAGTTGCAGAAAACCAAAGGTATTTCTGATGTGCAGAGACTTCTCAGGTGTGCATTGTTTTAGACAAGTAGATAGGACACAATCCAAATCTCCAGCCATATTCCATGTAGCAGAAAGCAAATTTTAAATTATTTTTTGGTTGTTTTGGATTGGTCATCAGTGGGGCTGCATTTCCCAGAAACCAAAAGAAAGCATGATGGGCAGGAGAGCCATTGAAAGAAATCTCCATTTGAAAGACAGCATCTGTATCATGAGGCTTCTTTCTTTAGAAGAAATCAGTAACTTGGGGCATCAGAAATAACAGTTTAGGGATTATTTTGAAAAAAAAATCTGTGAAAATTGTAAAGTTTATGATTATTTAATTTCTGTTCATATATTATCAAAGGCAGCTGGGTAACATTCATCAAGTCACATTTTTCTTTACCTAAGGTTTCTTTGGTCTTTTGATTTAAACTTGACAATATTTCACTGCTTTTATTCTTTGTTTCTCTCCAACCCTATTATTCTTTTATAAATTTTGTACACATTCTTCATTGATGTGCATTTGTGGAAAGTAAAGAAGTCATATTACAAGAATCTGTTTTTTCTGTAATGTATGATGTAATTTAACTATATTATTCATTTTCTTTAAAATGGTAAACCTTCACCAATTATGTCCAGAAAGTCTCTTATGTGATTAGTTTCTTAAGCTTTGTTTATTAGTATAGTAACTGTGGAGAGACTCAATTTTTTATCTTAGATACCTGCCTCTTTCCATTTACTGTTTCCAGTTACAGTTGTTGCTATCTTTCTATTTGAATCTGTGCTACTAAAGTGTTGCTATGATCAATACATAATCCCCTTGAGCATTCTTTGTACTTCCACTGTGAATGTAGCTTTGGATTCAGTTTTCCTGTTGTAAATTGTTGGACAAAGTTATTGGATTCCATTCATTTAATTGTGGGAATTTACCAGACACAAAATTTTAATTTTGATGCAGCATTTTCCTAAGGATAATTTCTTTCTTTCTTTCTTTCTTTATGATTTGTTTTTCTTCTTTTTATCAATCTTAGATAGGCTTGACCTATTGGATAGAAGATTTTATATGTCTTGGCAAGTGGCTCAACACATATTCTTTTTTTTTGGATACCTGAGTTCAGATAATTATACTCAAGATGGGAGGTTAATAAATCTCTACTATTCCCAATCCATCAGATCAGACAGCCTCCTTTTTTGTATGTCACTTGTATATATATGTAAGACATTCTCTCTCATACACAAACATACACAAGAAATAGCAGTAACCTTGTTTTCAAAACTGCTTGTGACTTATAAAGTTGGAGTAAAGGAAGTTGCTTTACATGTTCCCTGATTCTCCAAAAATCTATTCTTTTGAAATTTCTTTTATGAAAGTTATTATTTCTTCATTGTGATGCAGATTTAGATTTATTCTAAATCTATAGTCATTCCTAAATTTGTATTCAGAATATTGCTTATGCTCTTTAATCCTCAATTGTTCATTTTTAAACAGTTTCTGTTGTAAACATTTTTAGTTGTCTCTTATTGATCTTAGATCTTCCATTTTCTGGCATTTCTGTGTTTTTTACTGGGTGCTTTCTTCATGTTTGATTTTTTGCTGTTGTTGGTCTTTAAATTTCAACTACCAGGATGAGTTGCCCCAATAGATCATCTCTCACACCACAGTTGATGTAAAAGCATGAGGATTTTATTAATTCTGCCATGACAGCGTCTTTCAGCATTCGTGAAGCCAGAAAGACCCTAAATAGGTGGTACAGGCTATTTTAAAGCAAAAAGCCACAGAAACAAGGGCGGGTGTCTGGGGTTTGTTTTTAAACTATTATGATTGTCTTATTTAAAAGTACTATTACTAACAATTGGTTGGAGAGCAGTTGCCAGATCAGCTGAGGTAAGAGGGAACATCTGAGGGTCAATTGCCCCTTTCTCAGGGATGATGCAAAGAGAGCAGAATTCTGGGGAGGAGGAAGTTGATTCCTTCCACTTCTGCCCAGATCACCAAAGAAGCAGGATGTGATCTGCCAGCTGAAAAAGGTACTGAGCCACATGGCTAACATAGATCAGAAAAAAATGTGTTAATCAAGATGTGAGAGTTAGCCAGTAAGAGGCTAGAGATAATGGGCCAATCAACTTTATAACTTACAGAGATTTCAGTGTGATTTTTCTCTGGGACTAAACAGCTGGGGGACTGTGCAGGACATAAAACACAAACAAGCAGGCCCCCTCATGTTACAGAATGGTGCCCACGTGGATAACTGAATCCAGAGAAAGCCTGGGAACGCTTGGGAAAGATTAGAATAAAGCATTTCAGTTTTCAGCCGTAGCATAAAAAAGGCTGCACTGTTTAAAGCTGCAATGTTTAAAACTGTTTAAAAGAGGAAAAACTGACTCTTTCAAGCAGGCAGTCACAACTATGGAAACACTGTTACAGCTTGCTTCCTGGCAAGGACCTTGAAATGCCTTAAGAACTTTTGACTGTTGTTTTCTTTATATTCCTTAACAAATTAAAGACCAATGTGGTCATAAAAAGAGAGATATACAGTAAAGAAAAATTCAAAGAATAAGAAAACCTCTAAATGGTTTACATTGTGTTCAAAATATATACAGGCTAAAGGTTAAAGTTCTCAGAATAAAAAAAAAGAACAAGCAGCCTGGAAGGCAGAGACAGATGGATCTCTGGGAGATCAAAGATAGCCTGGTCTACAGAGGGAGTCCCAGGACAAAGATATGCAGAGAACCTGCCTCAATAAGCCAAAAGTTAAAGTAAACATAAAAGAATTACAGGTTATAATAAAGCCACATAAAGATAAAAAACACACAGAGAATCTTGATAATTGTGCTATTATGCTCTCTTTAAATGCTGAGGAAGGAGCAACAGCTGCTAAAAACTATTTGCTTATAAATGCTACAGAATTAATCCAAGATAAGTATTTTAAAAATGCCTTGGCTTCAAAACTGAATTCAAAAGGTATGTTACTTTGGAGAAGGGATTTTTATTTTGTTTCCACAGAAAATGAGAGGCTGTAGATTTGTTCAGAGTTAAGAAAAATCATCTTTTATCAAGGGAGACCACCTGAGATATCTCCGGTAGGAACAAATGGTTGGATATCAGAGTTCTTCATCCAGAACACATTCAAGACTGCTGCCTGAGATGATAAAGACTCACAGGATACTCCAGTCAGGACTTGATCACAACTCTAAATTTTTCTTTAGGTTCTCATAAGAATATCAGTGCCCCCAACCATCGGGAAGTAGCCTGAAATACTATGCTCACAAAGCATAGTCCCAAAAAATGGACTATGAATATTTTCCTTTTTTTTCTTTTTTCTAAAAAAGGAGGGGGAAGTGGTGCAGGAGAATTGTCTGTATTCTGTCAATCATGTTTTAAATAAATGCTGATTGGCCAGGTAGGAAGTGTAGGTGGGAAAACCAGACAGGAAGTGGAAATGATGCAAGGAGAGTAGGAGGAATTCTAGGGAGGAAGAAGCTGATTCCCCCTCTCCTGCCCAGATCACTGAAGCAGCTGGATGTGAGCTGCCCAACTGAAAAAGGTACTGAGCCACATGGCTAACATAGATCAGAAAAATGGGTTAATCAAGATGTGAGAGTTAGGAGTAAGAAGCCTGACCAATCAGCTTTATAATTTATAGAATCCTTTGTTTGATTTTTCTCTGGGACTTAAGAGCTGGGGGACTGGGCAGGACAAAAACCCCAACAAGCCAGCCCCCATCATGTTACAATGGAAAGTTCCCAACATTTCAGTATTTGTATGCATAGCTGTTAGTTTCCCAGGGACTGGGTGGGGCACTAAGGCACTGAGGCTGAGAGGGCTTAGCTTAAAGTTCTGTACTGCTTAAGTCATTGACAAGATTAATAAATTATCTTTGGTTCTCTAAAACCTTCTCAGATATTATTGTGTCTGTGTGCTAATTTGTCTCAGCTGTCACCATGACGAAGCCAAGGTTCACCTGAGGGAATATCAATTAAGCATGTGCTTAGATCAGAATGTCTAATCTCTGTCTGAAAGACATTGTGTTAATTGACAATTGATGTTGGAAGATCTTCCACAGAGTTGACAATGTCTCTAATCAAGTGGGCATGGGCTCATTAAGAGAGCTAGCTGAGCATAAGACAGTGACAAAGAACAAGAGAAAACCAAGAAACAATGGTTCCTTATACTTTGCCTTCAGTGATTAACTTTACTTTTGATCCTAAGTTCCTACAATGGTGGACTTTGATTTAGGGGTAACAACTAGATAAACCTCTACAGGACCAGAGTTCCTTTTGCTTAGATAATTTAATGATAGCAACAGAGATGAAAGTAGGAACAAAAAATGGTACCTCAACAGTGATTTTGTTGCTGTAGTGGACTTGGAAATATGGATTTTGGAAGAATTTTGAAGATATCGAGACTTTGGATGACAAAAGTCAGGGAAAGCTCTACACAGAGCATAACTGACTGTTCTTGTAGGACCTGAAAGCCTGGAATGTTGACAGTGCTGGCAGGCAGTGGAGGTCAAGGGCATGGGATTTTAGTGGGCAAAATGCCCTATAGGAAAACAAGGAGTTGATCTGGCCTATCAGGCCTGAGAGATCTGTGTCTCTGGGTTTTCAGGTTAAGTCAATGGCTACTGGGGCACAGTGTGACTTCCAGTTCCTGACAGATTGATGGACTCACTCAGGCAGAGGCATTCAGGCTAATTTGTGTTTCTCTTTACAATCCCTTAGTAGTCAAGGAAGCTTGGAAACTTTAAAGAACAACTGCTTTGAGACAATGAACTTATATTTCCTGATAGCTTACAATCTTCATGGCATCTGGGGAACTACAACTGTATTGAGTGCAGGAATTGCCATTAAGTTCTGATTCTGGTAAATATATAAAAATTCTTTTTTTTTTTTTTTTTGTTTTTCGAGACAGGGTTTCTCTGTAGCTATGGTGCCTGTCCTGGAACTAGCTCTTGTAGACCAGGCTGGTCTTGTACTCACAAAGATCCGCCTGCTTCTGCCTCCCAAGTGCTGGGATTAAAGGCATGTGCCACCACCACCCGGCTAAATATATAAAATTTCTGATTGCTCTCAATAAGCTTTCATAGCCTCATCTAGTTTTGGATCATCCAACCCAAGCCTGGCCTCATTCCTTGTGGCTCTATTAGGTGACATTGCTCTGGTAAGTACATACAAGAGCTTAGAAGACTTTATAAAAATTTTACTAGAGATTATTTTTGTGATCCTGTAGCTCCAAATCTTTCTTAATATTTCTATATGCCAAGAAGGTTATTAAGGCAGACTTAAAAAGTAATAGACTGATATCTTAGAAAAACATTATTTCTGTTGGATAGTTGTTACTGCTGACTCCTTTAGGTCTACAGTGAAAAACAAATACATAGAAAGGAATGAAAAGAAAGCATTAGGTAATTTCAGATGTCAGTCCAGTGATGACAAAGAGGGATTTTCAAGGATTTAGCACCATTAAAGGGAAGACCCTTGCTCTGCATTGAAAACCAAGCAATGTGCCCTACAGTGTAAGACTGTTTCCAGGTAATCTCTTAATTTATGGAAGGCATATGCAGCAAAATTCCTTATCTCAGGTCAACAACATACAGAACCTGTAGTAAATTTTGTTCAAGCTTGGTGGAAGACCCCATATGGTCTGTCCAGCAGAATTCAGTTGGGGATCCCTAGGAAGGGACACTGAGAGGGAGGAAAATTTAGATGAAGAGAAATGAAGACACAAACATAGGTTAGACAAGGAGGACTGAAGGCCACTACCAAACAGCTCCAAGTTTATTTCTCAGACAGCATATATACTGTTCTCAAGTAATGTTCAGTCTCTGAATCTCTTAAATGTCTCACTACAATTGTCATCAATTGAGAAACGAAATCTTGAAACAATTCATCTGGTCTCGGTTCTATATTAGACAATTCTTTCCAGCGCCAGGTAATTTATACCAGGCCATTTTCAGCTAGAATATTAAGTTGAGCATATACTGCCATATCAAATTTCAACTGATGATCTAAATCTTTATAATCACCTTCTTCTGCTCGCATGTCAAACTTAACAAAAATTTTTTAAAATTTTTTTATGGTTTATTTAACTTTATTTTATGTGCATTGGTGTGAAGGTGTCAGATACCCTGCAACTGGATTTTCAGACAGTTGTGAGCTGCCATGTAGGTGGTTGGAATTGAACCTGGGTCCTCTGGAAGAACAGTCAGTGCTCCCAACCACTGAGCCCTCTCTTCAGCCCCAGATAGGCATGTTTTGAGCTTTGGGAATATTAGGCATAAGTTCACATATTCATGGAATTATGATTCCACAATTCATAATCTCCTCCCGACAAACAAGCTCTAGCCATTTTTTTCCAATCCACAGGAGAGAAAGCTTCAACTGGTATTGTCTAAAAAATTGCTTGAATAAATAAGAGTTTTTGTCCTATATTGAGAACCAGCATTTTTTAGTACTTTAAGTTGTGTAAAAGCTAAATGTGTGTGAACTCTCAGAACATTTCCTTGAGCATCCTGATGTTCTATAACTGGAAATAAATTAGATCCTTGAATGACTTCTTTCTTGGCTCCTCTCTTAATACTTCCATATAAAGGCTAATAGTTGAAATCTGTTTAGAATTTGCAGGCTTCTGGACCATAGAGATTATTGGAAATTTTCTTTCTTTAATAGTATAATCCTCAGGAGAATCTAAGTCTGTCTCCTCTCTGGAGGATGCAAGGGAGTGATCCTTCTTGAGCTTCTCCATGGACTCCTTTGTGAGATCCTTCATGAGTTTTTTTTTTTTTTTTGGCCAGGAAGAAATTTGGACTGCTTCCTGTTTTTTTTTATTTAAAGAGTCCATCAGATTAATCAGTTTTTTAGTTTCTGACTGTATTTCAACTCTCTTAGATCATTTACATGACTGTTCTACATTCATAAATACTGTGAGAAATCTGAATCAGAACATTTAGAAGTCCTTTAGATTTCACCTCATTATCATGAACCTCTCTTTTAAATTTTTCCTCATCATCATAATCTGAGGTGACATCATCAGACAACTTTTCAGAAGCATTTGCATTAAACAGTTCCTTCACTAAAACAGAAACTTAGTTTTCCTTTTTTGCAGTTTGGGTACAATTTCTGTCTTTAAGGACAAAGATGTAAGCTGTCATGAATAAGTGTTGAGAGGCTGAAAATATATACTGAAATGTTCTCTGGACCATGTACATCATAATATTGCTGTATTTTAACTCCAATACACCCCCTCATATCTACATTGATGGTTCCCTGTTCAAGAAACCAAGGAAAAATTCTTTCAATAAATTGCCAAAATTTATACAGTTGCTGACAAATATCTTAGCACCTATGGGTTTTTAAAATATAGTTAAATAAATGTACAACGAGCTCTTTGCTGATTTTTTGTCTCATAATAACTTTTTACATTTATATAAAAGTTACTTCTTTTTCAAGATACTTCCCTCCTTATTATATACACTTACACTGCAGTTACTAAATGATTTTTTTCATTCTGCATAGCTAACCTCTTTCATCTTGTATATACACTCCTGTGTTTACTTTCCTTTGTATTTACATCTATGGCTTCCCAAGAAAACTCACTCCAAATCTCCCTTTTACTGAGTATTGAGTACACTCTTTCATCCTGGTGTCCTTGTGTTGTTCCTCCCACCTCCTTGCACATTCCAGCATTTGGTGCAGATTTCTCTTTGATCTCTGTTAATCTAGTCTGTGTGTCATATAGTTGAACTGAGGTTCTTTTTAAAAAACTTCTTTAGGCATTTTATTTTTTGAAAATAAGAAAACAAGCTATCTCTTTCCTCTATATATACCAATCAAAGTAGCTGTTCTCTCTCCTTTAATCATTGCCTCCACATACCCTCCCACCCCACTATCCAATTTTCAGAGAGGGTAAGGCACATTCCTTTGGAGAATTCCACAGCCCTCCCTCCTGAATCTAGCCTGAGCGAGGCATCATCTAAAAAGTCTAGGTTCCCAGAAAGCCAGGACATGCAGTACACCAACTTTGGGACTGAATGTCTTGCAGTATGTGTAGCCTTTATTATAGAGTGGAGTATGAGCCTAAGGAGGTTAGGACTGCAAACAGAAAAGAGAAGGAACTTGGGGAAAGTTTTGAGGGTGTAGGAAAGATTTGGAGAGGTCTGTGGGCTTGCCTACATGGAATTCTGACAGGTGGTTTGTTCTTTGTGCCAGGGGTCTCCACCCAATTTCCAAGCTACAATACAGACTGGGTCAGGGAAGTGAGTTTTTGGTTCCATATTGAGGGTTTCTGAAAGTATGGAGAAAGTCTATGTGAATTTTTGATGGTTGCCATGGCCTCTCATCCAGCATGTGGTCTTTTCCTCAGTTTACCTACTTGTTCTTCTTGTGGTGTGTCCCGTACTTGAGCAGAGGCTTTCCACCCAATGTGTAGGTTGTGATAACTGTAGGATTAGTTGGGGATTGTGTCTGGGAATGTAGTCAGTATGTTACTTTCATAGACTCGTGGACTGCCTATCTAGTCTTTTGGCTGGAATGATGTGTACATGAGCAAGGATTTTCTGCTTAAATTTGGGGCTGAAGCACAACTATATTCCTTTTCTGAATGGGAGTTTATCCTATGCCATTGCATGTTGGAAATCCTTAATTTGTTTCTTGGAATTTCAAGATGTGTCAGACAAGAGGTTGACTTGAATGCCAGAAGAGTTTTGAGATTTTTGTGCTATATGGGTTAAACAGATTATGAAGATCAAAAAACTCAGACCAAATGCATTTTCATTTTTTTATATTCTATTTCATTTATTAATCTCTCATACATGTTGACTGCAGCTTCCACTTCCTCCCCTCCTTCCTGTTTCCCCAGTCCTCTTTTCTCCAGGTCCATTGCTCCTCTTTCATCTGTCACAAAATAGAAGGCTTCCAAGAGATATCAAAGAAACGGTTCATAAAAAGGTTCAAGAAAACTAGGTAAATTTCTTACCAAACTGGACAAAGAAAATGCATAGCTATGAAAAGGTCACAAAAATTGGAAAGACTAAGAGATTCCAAGAGTTCTACATTTATTTTTTTAAATTTCTTATAATTTATTTAACTTTATATTATGTGTATTGGTGTGAAGTTGTCAGATCCCCAAGAACAGGAGTTACAGACAGTTGTGAGCTGCTATGTGGTTGCTGGGAATTGAACTCAGGACCTCTGGAAGAGTAGTCAGGGCTCTTTATTGCTGAGCCATCTCTCTAGTCGAAGAGTTCTACATTTAGTAATCACACAAACACCCCAAGACAACAACCAAAACATGCATGCACAGGGCATATACAAAGCTGTTCATGTTCCATGACTGGCTCTTCATTCTGTCTGAGACACTATGAGACTTGTTTTGATGATTCTGTAAGTTTGATTTTCCTGGGTTCCTCAACCCCTCCAGATCCTACATTTTTACCCCTTCTTTCCACAGGATTCCAAGAACTCAAGGTAATGTTTGGGTAGGAATCTCTGCCTGTGCAACCATCAGCTGCTGGAAGAATTCTCTCTGATGACATTTGTGCTGGGAATCAATCTGTGATTTTAGATGGAAGACATTTCATTTTTTTTCTTGTTTAGTTGTATTTAGTTCTACTCTAATTCTAGAAGCCATTAAGTTCTGGTTCCTGGCCATCCTGACAGTGTCAGACATTGACTTTCTCTCACAGCTTGGTCTAAAATTTAGACCAGTCATTGGTTGGTCACTTCACAAATTCTGAGGCACATTTTCCTCAGTGTATCTTGCTAGCAGAACATGTGTAGTTCTAAGTTTAGTGACTGACTTTGTGTCCCAATCCAACCACTGGGAACCTTATGTATTTACAGAAGATGGCTGATTCAACCTCTGTATTCCTCATTGCTAGGAATCGTCAATAGTGTCTTTCTTGTAGTTCTGGAAGTTTGCAGTGTACTGTTTCCACATCTCATCCACAGAGCTCCATTATTCCTGTCATCTCTCCCTCCTAGTCTTTATCTCTGTCCCTTGCTTACTTGATCTTTCCTGTTCCCATCTCTACCTGCCTCCAGTGCAAATCAAAATCTATTCTAATATGTCTTCACAGAGAATTCCATGCATGTCCCATAGATCCGTTCTTGTTGCTTTGTCTGTCTGCATCTATGGCTTGAACTGTGATTGACTGTGATTACTATGGTTATAATTTAGTTAACTGCTAATATCCACTTATAACTGACTATACCATGTTGGTTTATGTGCTTCTAGGTTGCCTCAGTCAGGGTAAAAAAAAATCCTGCGACAAGACAGTAACCAAATAATTCATATATGTTGTGGTACTCCTCTTATCAGAATTCTCAGTAGAGGCATCTAAAATAGATGAAACACATCTAAAAATATATTCAATATCATTAGCCATTAGGAGATATCATCATAAACCTGAGAGAAAGGATGAGTTCAACAAAACAAGTGACAGCTAATGCTCCAAGAATCTGAAGCAAGGGGACTCATTGCTCTTGTAGTGCAAACTTGTTTAGCCACTCTGGAAATCAATATGCAATCATCAGAATATTGGGAGTCAATCTACCCCAAGGCCCAGTTATACCACTCTGTGCATATTCCTAAAATATGCTCTTCCATCCTACCACATGAACACTTGCTCAACTCTGTTCATAATAGCCTGAAATTGCTGTCTGTGAGAGATTGTGTTGATTGATGATTGATGTAAGAAGCCCCTAAGAAGGTGGACCTGTGCTGGGATTTGGAGCATTCTGAGCATGAGGTAGTGACTAGGCAACAGAGAAAGGCTGTAAACAGTCTTTGCAAATGCATTTTGCCTTCAACTATTAGCTTGGAGTTTTTCCTACTCTTCCAAAACGATTAAGTGTGATTTGATACAATCAATGAAATAATCCCATTTATTGCCTGAGATGCTTTCAGTTTGAGGATTTAATCACAATAACATAAAAGCAGGCAGCACAAACAATTACAACACAAAAGTCGATTTTGTTTGTCAGTAGAATAATGACTTTTTGGGTTTTTTGCTTTTTATTTTTTTTTTCAGCTTTCTTCTTACTTCCCTATCTTCCCTTACTGTATCTTTATTTTCTTCTTTTGGAATGTTAATGATATTTTGTGCCAATGATGTTAGAAAGAGGTAATGTGTTTTCAGGATTTTTAAGATGTTGCTGTCAACAGGTTCTCTTGAGTGCCAGAGGGGACATTATACATTTGGACAGTGTAGGGACCATTGTAGATGAGGATCATTAAATGTCTATCCTTGAAATAACTATATGCATTTTTTCCGTTTTTGACCATGAACTAATAATGACTGGGTTTATAATGTAATTGACTGAATGAACAACCTCCCAGAAAAGATGATGTATTTGAAGAAGTTTCTCTCCTTGGTGGCTTTCTTTCAACTTCCTGTGAATCTTTAGTAGGGAAAGCCTGTCTAGATGAGATTCCCCATTGTATGTGATAAGTCTCAACACTCTCAACTAATTTCCTGACATTTATATCTATTGTTTTATGCTTGTCATTTGTTAGACAATTTCCTACTTATACTGAAATGCTTTTGCCTCCATTATAGGGTTAATATCTGCCACATCCTTGGCTATCTCGCCTGTCTGACAAAGTGCCTCTCAGGTGGTGGCTGTCTCGAGATGAGGGGCTCTTTCCCTGGCAGCCTGCTCGCGTTATGGTGCCTGATCCGCCTCAACAACCTCACTCACTTTGTTCCTGGAGATGGTTTCTTGCATTGAGTCTGCTATTTTCTTCTTCTGTTCTATTTTTCTCTTGACAAAAACCTAATCTGTACAAGGAACCAGGAAATATTCCCAAAGGCTCCTTGAATACGGAGGAACTGATGTGTCAGTCACCTCCTTTGATTCAGACCATTAATGTTATTGATTAATACTCTGGCTGGCTCTCTGGGGGAATTTATGGATACCCTTAAATAGAAAGAGCTCATGATGGTAGAAGATAGATAAATTATAAAGGAGAACATACGGAATGGCGTGAGTTAACATTTATGGCGAGGTTAGCCAGAATGAGAAACCCCTGGTACATTTTAGATAAGAAAGAGAGGCAGGTTATTCTTGACAATATGTAGCCAGCCATTCAATATTGGAACAAACCCTGGGGGTGAAATCCTGAAGAATGGTATCTAGGTTACCTTGAGGTCAGTGGTGAGAAACGAGTTTCAGAGAAGTTTGAGAGAAGTTTCAACATGTCCTTGAGCAATAACTGCAACTAACATTTAGAATAGACAATGAACACATAAATTTGCTGTTAAATGAAAATGCTGTTCTTTTTTTTTCTATTTTATGATCTGATGATGTGTGCCTTCACCAAGTTCCTTGATTGTAAAAGTATAAAAGCCTTACATTGATTAGAGTAAAGTTGCAGCAGCATATTCAACCACATTGAATGTGTCTGTCTGTCATTTCTTCGCCGATTCCTGAATTCTTCTGAGCCTACGCCCTGATTCTCCCACGGTTTGAGTGGCTCCCCTGGGCCGGTCCATGGCAGGTGGCACCTGAACAGGGACTTGAAGGACAAATAATCTTTCTCTTTTCTTTTTTTTCCTTTTATTAGTTTTTAGGAACGGCTCTTACCAGGGAACTGAAGTTCCGCCGGTAAAGGATCATTGGTCAAGAGTAAGAAATCACAGGAAACCATGGGGCAGTCCATGACGAAAAAGGCATGTCTGGATGCTTCACCAGCAATAGTCCAAGAAATGGCTTATGCTGGAGCTATGAAGGGTCGAAAATTCAGCGCCAATGTCAAAAAGACATATGGAGGAGGTGTAAGAGACTGCTCATCTCCCACTTGTTATAATTGTGCTAAACCAGGGCATCTGCAGAAAGACAACAAGAGACCCAAAGGAACAGGGCAAAGAGGAACTCCAGGACTTTGTCCTCAGTGCAAAAAGGGGAAGCACTGGAAAAATGAATGTAAGTCCAAGTTCCATAAGAATGGAACGATCTTAGACAAAGATAAAAATAAACATAAAAATAAAAATAAAAACCAGACAAATATAAAAATATAAAACAAAAGTCTAAAATTATGATCAAAGAAAAGTGAACAAAAAATTTTTTTAAAAATGCATTAGCAGCTAAAGACACTCTCTATGCCTCTTTTCTTTTCTGAGCTAAGTTCTTCACTGTGATAACACTCAAGGTCTCTTCTGCTGGCCAGCAATTTTCTCTCTAAATTCTTGCCTGCCCTAATACTGCTTATAAAAAGTTTTAAATTTTACCAACCTATAACTTTAAAAAACATTAATTTTAGAATAAATGTTAAAGATGCAATATTTTGCTGGATAAAATCACAAAAAGGACTTTGATAAAAATTTGCAATTGTCTAAATAGAGACATCCATATTGTCTAAAAAAGGAAAAAACTAAAATAATAATAGTAATAATAAGTAAAAATAATAAAAGAGGTTTGTTTAAAAATGTCTGGCTTAACCAATAAAACAAAGATTAAAAAAGGAGTCAAACCTAAAAATTACAAAAGGTATATAAAATGTCACAAAAGGTAATAAGAGGCCAAAAGATGTTTGCTGTAATTTCTTTTATTTAAATGTTTAATGGTTAATTCTGGTTTTAATAGGCTCTATTTGTCTTGTAAAAGGGTCATGGTTATTTCTTTTATGTTTGCTTGTTTTATTAAAAAATTAATTTTTGGTAATTATAAGTTTTGTACTTGTAATTTTTCTCTGAGTGCTGGTCATTAGATTCAGGTTTACAAAAAATTTGGATGTCTTTTTGATACAAATAATGTTAAAACTGTTTTATGCTGTTTTTTATTGATATACAAGAAAGTCAGTTACCACCGGGAATAGCTGGCACTAACAGTTACAAAGAAAAACACAAATACATATAAAATGTTTCATATTGTTAATGTTTAGATTTTAGCCTCATTGTCTTTACTGAAAATGATTAATTTAAAGGTTCACTCTAACAAAAATATGGTATATACTTCTGGTTTGTTAAAAATATAAATTAATAATTAATTTTTAAAAGTACTGATATAAGTACAGGGATAAGCCTTATGTAGTCCCCTATATATGTTTTAAAGCTTAAAACAAATAATTTAAAATAATAAAGTCTGCCTAATCAGAAATACCTGGACAGCCCTAAATACTTCAAAAATCTATACAAAATGGAATTTAAAATAAAGTTTAATAAAGCTTATATCAGACAGAGACTCTGAGATCCTAACAGTGACCTAAGGTATCCAAAGAAGTTTATGGGACACCAAGATGTCTCCATCTGGATAACAACGATGCTGACCACTGGATAAGATGACCCCCAGTGCAACACCTGCTGTCAGGACCTGGTCCAGACCATGGACTACAGCAGGGGGAATATTCTTCAGGTAAGCTGGGTATCCTGCGACTACAGCAGGGGGAATAGTCCTCAGGTAAGCTGGGGATCCTGTGACCAAAGCAGGGGTAATAGTTCCCAGGTGAATGGGAATCCTACAACTAAAGTAGGGTTAAATAATTGCTTTCCCTATAAATAAAGGGAAAGAGACTGCTATTAAAGCAGGATTAATTAATAGCTCTCTCTGTAAATAAAGAGAAAGCAACTGTGACTAAAACAGGGTTAATTAAGTGATCTTCTCGTTATATAGAGAGAAGACAACTGCAGCAGAGCGGGGGTTCATTGCTCTTCCCTGGAAATAAAAGGGGAGCAGCTGCTATCAAAGCAGGACATTTATTGCTCATTCTGTAGATAAGGAATGAATGAAGAGCAGTTTTGCAAGTTGACGAAACAAAAGTAAAAGAAATATAAATCAAATATGGGTGCTAATCAATCACACCCAATTTTTTGGGTCTTAATGAGCTGCTATGTTTAAGGAATCTAGAGATAAGACAAAATACTTGAAAGAAATTTCTAAACGAGTGTGATGCCATTGCACCCTGGGTCACCATTTCAGGGAATCTCTCAATATCATTGTGAAAAAAGCTAGGGAGACACCTAGATTTTTCATTTGAGCAAGGGCTCCTTAAGGGAGGGGTCAAGCCAGTTTGAAAGTTAATTAGAAGCCTTAGCTAAGGCCAGGGTAAAACAGATTGATTATTCCTTACCATGGTCCTTGTTAATTTTCGCAACATCCTATACCCCTACAGCATGTCTATGGCAACAGGGAATATTGGAATGGTTACATTCACCACACACACAGTCAAAAATGTTAGCTGATTATCCTTATATGTACTCCTTACTTATTAGTAAAGGAAGACAAAGATCCAGAGAAATGTTTGGCTATGAACCAAAAATTATTATGACACCATACACTAAAAATCAAATAGATCAATTGATGCAACATAATGAGGACTGGATATTGTCCCTGCAAGGTTTTATGGGACAGATATCATATCATTTTCCCAGACATCCTTTGGTGGAATTTGCTAAGCATGTGGAGGTCATTTTTCCTGTCAGAGTCTCTTCTGAGCCCCAAGACAGGGCCCTCTATATTTTTACAGACAGTTCTTCCTCAGAAAGGGCTATGGTTTTCACACATGAAGGTGCTATGCATGTGGAAACAGGAACCAGGTCATCTGCACAGCAAGCAGAAATTCGAGCTGTAATTTTAGCCCTCGAAAAATTCCCCCAGACATTTAATTTATAATCAGATTCTAAGTATGTGGTTACACTTTTTCCAGCAATAGAGACAGCTCTATTGTCTGGAAGATCCCCTATTCTCCCCTTGTTGCAAGAGTTACAGCAGTTAATTCATCAGAGGACTCAGAAATTTTTTATAGGACACATTCGAGGACATAATAATCTGCCTGGGCCTTTAGCTCATGGCAATGCTATGGCTGATTTTTATACACAAGAAAGTGCATTTACAATACAAGAAGCTCAAGAGAATCACGCTGTGCATCATCAAAATGCATTGGCTTTAAGAAGAATGTTTAAAATTACTAGGGAACAAGCAAGACACATTGTTAAACAATGTCAGCAATGCCCTTCTGTACATAATCCCTTAAAAATGGGAATCAACCCCAGAGGATTAAAACCTAATGTGCTGTGCCAAATGGATGTAACACATGCACCCTCCTTTGGAAGGTTATGCTATATACATATGACTGTTGATACTTTTTCTCATTACATAGTTGCCTCAGCACGCATAGGAGAAGCTGTTAAAGATGTTATTCAACATCTCACTTTATGTTTTCAGATCATGGGAATGCCTTCACAGGTAAAATAAGGTAATGGTCCTGCTTATGTTTCTAAAGATTTTGAAACTTTTTGTGCACAATGGCACATTGTACATACTACAGGCATCCCATATAATCCCCAGGGCAAGGCAATTATTGAAAAAACACATCAAACATTAAAATTGCAGATTGAAAGGCTACAGAGAGCACATGAATATTTTGCTCCTTATCATTTATTATCACATACCTTATTTGTATTACATCACTTAAATACTAATGATAAAGGATTGACACCTGCAATGGTGCATTGGACCTGTGAGTTTAATTCTTTCCTGTCAAAAGTCCTATGGAAAGATTAGCTGTCTGGTCAATGAAGGGGACCAGACATCCTAATAACATCGGGACGAGGGTATGCTTGTGTGTTTCCACAGGATGCCAACTTCCCCATCTGGATACCATACAGGCTCATCCGGCTGGCGCCAGGAGAGGTGACAACAAAGGAGAAAGCTGGGCAAAAAAGCTCTAAAAGTAAGCAGTGTGGTAAAGCCTTTGCTTATCATTGTCATATTCAAATGCTTAAAAGAAAACACACTGGAAAAAATCCAATGAATACAGTAAAGATGATAAAGACTTTGTTGTTTATGAAACTCATCAAAGTCATAAAAGAATACATACTCTCGGAAAACCAAAAAAAATAAAAATAAAAGAATGCATACTGGAGAGAAACCCTATGAATATAATCAGTGTAGTAATGCATATGCATGTCAAACTGATCTTCACAGGCATAAAAGAATGCATACTGGAGAGAAATCCTATAAATATATTCAGTGTGTTAAGGCCTCTGCAGATCAGAGTAATCTTTAAAATCAGAAAAAAAACACATACTGGAAAGAAACCCTATGAATGTAATCAGTGTGGTAAGGCCTTTGCTGAAAACTGTGCTCTTCAAAAGCATAAAACAATACATACTGGAGAGAAACCCTATGAATGTAATCAGTGTGGTAAGGCCTTTGCATGTCACAGTAGTCTTCAATTGCATAAAAGAATGCATACTGGAGAGAAACCTTATGAGTGTAATCAGTGTGGTAAGGCCTTTGCAAATCACAGTGAGCTTCAAAAGCATAAAAGAACACATACTGGAGAGAAACCCTATGAATGTAATCAGTGTGGTAAGGCCTTTGCAGCTCACAGTAATCTGACAAGCCATAAAAGAACACATACTGGAGAGAAACCCTATGAATGTAATCAGTAGGGTAAGGCCTTTGCAGCTCACAGTAATCTGAAAAGCCAAAAAAAGAACACATACGGGGGGCTAGACAGATGGCTCAGCAGTTAAGAGCATTGCCTGCTTTTCCAAAGGTCCTGAGTTCAATTCCCAGCAACCACATGGTGGCTTACAACCATCTGAAATGAGATCTGATGCCCTCTTCTGGCCTGCAGGCAGACAAACAGACAGAATATAGTATACATAATAAATAAATAAATAAATTTATATAAAAAACGAACACATACTGGAGAGAAACCCTATGAATGTAATCAGTGTGGTAAGGCCTTTGCAGGTCACAGTAATCTGAAAAGCCATAAAAGAACACATGCTGGAGAGAAACCCTATGAATGTAATCAGTGTGGTAAGGCCTTTGCAAGTCACAGTGAGCTTCAAAAGCATAAAAGAACACATACTGGAGAGAAACCCTATGAATTTAATCAGTGTGGTAAGGTCTTTGCCCAGCACAGTAATCTTCAAAACCATAAAAGAACACATACTGGAGAGAAACCCTATGAATGTAGTCCTTGTGGTAAGGCCTTTGCATGTCTCAGTCATCTTCAATTGCATAAAAGAACATATACTAGAGAGAAACCCTATGAATGTAATCAATGTGGTAAATCCTTTGCATATCAAAATAGTCTTCAATTGCATAAAAGAAAACATACTGGAGAGAAGGAAACCCTATGAATGTAATCAGTTTTGTGAGGCATTTGTACGTCACAGTAGTCTTCAACTGCATAGAAGAATGCATACTGGATATAAACACCATGAATGTAATCAGTGTCATAAGGCCATTGTAAGATGCAGTCATCTTCAATTGCATAAACTACACATTCTAGAGAGAAACTGTATGATTGTAAACATTTTGGTAAGGCCTTTGCAAAACACAGTCATCTTCAAATGTACAAAAGATCACAGAGTAGAGAGAACCTCTAGGAATGTAGTCAGTGTGGTTAGGCCTTTGGAGACCATTGTACTCTTCATGGTAAAAAAAGAACACACAGTGCAGGGAAACTTTATAAACATATATGTGTGTAAGAATGACTTTTTTACATCTTATTCATCTTCAAATGCATAAAAAACACAGACTGGAGAGATAGCAGTGAATGGAACCTGTGGTGAATCCTTTGTCACAATCATCTGCAAATACATAAAATAAACCATCTTGTAGAAAAACTCTGAATTAAGTGTGTGTATTCTGCAAAACCATGAGATAAACCGTACTATAGTAAAACTCTATAAGTGAATTTAATGTTTCAATGTTTTGTACTTCATACAGGAATAAGACTTTTGTGTGTAATCAATCTGATAAAGCTTATGCATATTACCCTAATAATTTGGGTCTGTGGAAAGAACTGAGGGCTTATTATACCTTATTTTTTTAAAAGATTTTAAGTCAACAGACATACAGTCAGTAAACCAGCAGCAGTTATTGTGTAGAAAAAAATGGATAGCATATAAATCTGTCAAGGGCTATAATATCTCTTTTTATTTTGCTTGAACCAGCAAACTAATGGAGAAAACTTTTTTTGAGCTTTATGGGTTGGAGAAAAGACTATTCAAAGAAACACACCTCCAACCTGAAAGCAGAGCCAAAAGTAAACACTTCTTCTCTGAATCTAGAACTGCGTAAAGAAATAATATCTCCCAGTGAAAGAAACACACTCTCAAAACACAGCCAAATAAATAAAGCCCACACTCTACCCTTCTCCAAGTCAACACAAGTGTAACCGATCACTCAGTATAAAAGCTTGTTCAGAATCAGGGATTAAAATCTAACAAATTTCCTCCTTCAATATCTCCTTTGATGCACCATGACTTAAGGAAACCTATATGAGCCATATGCAAATTTAGTATGCAGCTGCCCCATTCCACACTGGCAGGGGTATTTATGCTTTTGGTTTCTTCCCTCTCAAATAAATCTCTTGATTGGAAATTTGTGTGAAGACATTCTTTAACTGGAATGCTTCAAAAACTCCTCGAGTTGTGCCGACATACAATTATTACTTTCGTTTGGAAACTTTTATGAGAGTTGAGCTCATCCCAGATGTTATGGATGACTTTTAACATCTCTGGCCACAATTAAAGATTTTTTGTTTCACATTCCTGCAGGTCTTTAACTGCAAGCAGACAATTTTTGTTGCTGACCCATTTGCATGAGAATATCTCTCTGTAGGATCTCTGCCCACGTGAGCATGAGCATGCACCCTTTGCCTCCTGCTGCAACTGCTGACAGGCTGTGGGCCAGAGAACAGCAAAGGAAGGTGGTCAGTGTCATGCGTCTCCTTACAGAAGCTTTTCTTTTGGGACTCAAAGTTCTGGAACTGATCCAATAAAAATTCACAGCAGGCTAAGGGCAGAGATTAACTGCCTCATCACTTTCATTATTAAAAAGAAGGTGAATAGACAAAACATGTACAGTAATGACAGACAAGCACGTCCTGGTACCACCTTACAGTTTTAGAAATATAATCACATAAAACAGCCATGTAGTAAAAGTCAAAACACAGACCAAGAACATATGCACTCCTTCATTCACATAAACCTTTTTAAAGCTCTAGATTTATAGTTCATTCTGGAGGAAACCGGGAGCACACATCTTTTATACATTTCAAAAACTGAAGCAATTCTTGTCCTTCCTTAGTACCCCTGACATTTAAAATATCTATAAGTAATGCACAAACACCTGTTTGCTATTTTCCTGGACTATATTTAGCTTTTTAAAAATTATATACAATTACTTCTTATTTTACTATTATTTTACACTTATACTCGAGTTACTTCTTACTTGTTTTTCATGCTTTGCAGCTAACCTCTTTTTTATATTTTCATGTGCAACTGTTGTTGCTCCCGGGATATCCTTAATACACCTCAGAGCACCCTTGGATATTTGTGGTTTCCCTATGAAGACACCCCTACCGAGAAAGCTGCACAGCTGGATGTCACCTATAAGAACTGCTCCTACGAGGTCAGCTAGGGTTCCTGGATAGGGGATCCTTGAGGCCAAATTTAAGTCAGAAGGAACAGAAGACAGGAGAGAATCGGGAGGTGTGTTCAGTCGTGCTGAAGCAGCCAAACAGCCCAGGGTTTATTTCAGAACTTCCTTAAATACAAAAGCAGAACAAAGCACAGCACAGATGATCAGTCAGTATCTGCCCACAAGGTCCTTCCTGTCCTTGAGTTAGCAGCCTCCTCTCCACATTTATATGAACCCAAACCCAATTTTTCATATTCATTAAATTGTCATCTGTGGGCTACCAAGGATTATATTCCTTGATAGTTTCAAGACACATCTCTAAGTCTGATATAGATATGTGGGTGTCATGAGTATCCAGCAAATTCTTAGGCATAGACAGAAACAGAGAAAAGTTATCTTGTCCCATTACCTTGTAATTATGTTTCTTATTATTTGACACTCCTGACATTCTTTCAGGGTCTCTGTTTCAGGCACCAATAGTTGGGGTCCCTTCCCCAACTACCTCGGTTATGGATGACCCTGGGTAGTACCACAGAAAAAAGAACACAAGGGATGCAGAATAAAAGATACAACTGCATACTTTATTGCAAAACTAGTGCTCTCTAATAATACCCAAAATACAATCTAAGCTAGGTTCTCATACTTGAAATAGTTACAGAAACTACCAACTTTGATACAAATTATTTCAAGAGTTTTGTGCCCTAGTTAATCTAAACAAAAAGCCTGGTATTTTGGAAATAACTTTAGCTGTAATATAATATATAAAAACACTTCATCAGGAGAAAAAAACACAACCTAATCATAGCGAGTGAACTACAGTGCACTACTGTGTACTCAAAGACTGACTATTAGCAGGGCATTCTACTGATAGAGGAGGTATGCTTCCTCCTTACTTGGCCTGCCAAGCATGTCACCAAGAGTGCCACCTCAAGTCACCCCTGCACAGAGTTTATAATGTTCAAAGATAACACTCCACAGTGGGGTTGTGTTTCTGCATTAGCATAATATTTGACTGGACCTACTGAACCTCTGATCTCTTTCTGTCTTTGAGTTGTCCTCATGGGTATCTTTGTCACAATCACTGGAATCTAACCACTACAGCTATTTATTGTAGATTTATCTCAAGGTCTTTTTTCTGTATTTTAAAAATTTTCATACCTACACACCAAAGTAAGAAATGAAAGAGAGGAATTAAAAAAGAAAGAAAGTAAGAAAGAGTCAGCAAACTGAAAGAAAACTAGGTAACTGGATGAGTGAATAGGTAAGGAGAACCTTCAAATGTTGCCCAATGTTTCTGTAGTCAGTAATATGTTCAGTGATGAGGCAGCTTGATTCAATTGAGATACTTAGAGTACTATATCCTTTCTCTACTCCAAAATTTAGTAATCAAAGTTAATATACTTAGTAAACAATGTATGACTGTATTCACACATTGAAATTACTCATATTTCTTCTTTTGGTATTTCTGTTATGACTGCCACATTGCTTGAAATGTGACTTTGATTGCACTTTTACTTATGCCAGTTTGTTTTCTATTATGATATCGATCACAATGTCCTCAGCAGCTTGAGGTGGAAAGGACGTATTTGACTTACATTTTCCAATTGCCACATGTCAATGAGGAAGTCACAGCATGAACTAAAGAAGAGAAATGTTGACTATTGCTTTGTTCCTCATTTCTTGCTTAGCCTACCCAGGGGTGTCATAATGCACAGTGGTCTTTGTGCTTCCACTTAAGTTATTAATCATAAAACATTCCTTACAGATCAGATCTGATAGAAACATTTCTCTGTTGAGCTTCCCTATTTCCAGATGTCAATATGTTATATCACAATGGTGAAAAAATAAATGACACATTGGACAGAACCCTGTCTCCCTTTTAGTGCTTCAAGCTGTGTTCTGAGTTAGAGCAATCAGATGAATCCAACTCTGTCAGTGAAGTCAGAAATCTGAAAATCCAAGACCAAGAAGAGGTGGACAAGAGAAGTCCACGTGATTTCTGCTGTTGTGAATCACAATGGTTTGATGCTTTTATATCAGGCATAAACAATTTCCTGGACAACATATTGAAATATCAGTAATTTTGAACATGCCAGTATAATAGAGTACTCAGTGTTCAAGGATCACAGCTACAAAGAATCACAGATGGCTGTATATCCTATAAAGGTGCAAATGTGCAGAAGAAGGTAGACTAGTCCTCTCCAAAGTAACACTGGTTGACATTCAGGTAGATGAAAGCTAACACCCTCACTAGTGCCTTCTACTCATGGATGCTGAATCCTGTTCTACAACCTATACTGAGCTATAAACTTTTATTTATTTTTGATAAGGTCAGGAAATTCCCTGGAATTCAAATCACATGAGGCTTCCTATTCTTATGGGAAACACTGATGACTGTCAGAGAGCTTGCATCTTAGCAGGACATCTGTATGATTATGAAGATCACCAAAAGCAATGTTTAATTACCACAGTCTAATTGAGCTTCTTGAAAGTGGCCCCTGGAGCTCAACATAAATTGCCATAACAAGAAAAATCATCCATGGTCAGCACCCAGGGAATATAACATGGCCTTCCAGTTGAATCTCTGGGGATGGAGCTGTGGGAACTGAGGATTGTGAGCTGGTCATCCTTAAAAATTTTGTTTATCTGCTTGAATGTCCTCAAACTCATCAGACCATGGGAAACTTGTCTAAAGCACAGGTAAGGGTGTGTGTACTAAGAGGAACAGGAGGAACTACAGACTGCAGAAAAGACGTGAAGAAGTTCCTAGGAACTCACATCAGGGTAATGACAGGAAAGAGAATTGGATCGGGGGCAGGGATAATCTAAAAATCTAGTGACATGGAGTTCATGAGGTATTTTGAATTTCTAAATGTGGAAAAGTATAGAGGAGCCAAGTTTAACACCTCTGCTTCTGGCTGAACTTGTCATGGATGATTCTACAACAGCAAGGAAAAAGATTGGCACAGAAACTAATTATATAATACAGAAAATGAATGGGAAATTCAATATAGTCATAATATGATTCTTTAGAAAATGGTAATCAAATTCTAAACTTTTAGAAACTATGACTCATGCTTTTAGAATCAGAAAAAAATGGGAGAAAATACTCCAAATTTGCAGAATAACAATTATAGAGTAATACTGAACATGTTGTAAAACATGAAAACATAAAAATTTTAACAATGTTTTTAAGCCTGAAGGATATCATGAAGTGAAATATGACAGGAATGAAGAGTGAAATCTCATGTGAGTTCATTTGTATGTTTTCATTAAAATTTCTCTTAGAAGTTGGGGGTATAATTATTGTTATTAGAAGATTGTGAGTGGTCATTAGGATGGTAGATAGAAGGTGGTTACAAGGAATATTTTTTTAAATAGAAAGATGGCTACAAATAATATATCATGGAAACATCACTCTTAAGAATAGCCACAAATAAAATAAAATATTTTGGAATAACTCTAAAGAAGTGGAAGACCTTTATGACAAGAAATTTACACTTTGGAAGAAAGAAATTGAACGAGAGACTAGAGAAGGGGAAGATCTCTTTCCAAAAGCAATCAACTGGTTCAATACCATTCCCATGTAAATCTCAGTAAAAATTTTCAAAGACCTTAAAAAAATACTAAACTTCATATAAAAAAGCAAAAAACCCACATCATAAAACCAACCACAGTGAATCACAAAAAAAAGAGAATGTGGGAAGTATATTTGAGCTCATTTGCACAGGAGACCATTTTCTAAATATAACCCCAGCAGCACAGACATGGAGAGTAATAATTAATAAATGGGATCTCCTGATTCTGAGAAATTTCTGTGAATCAAATGATATGATTAACAATACAAAAAAGGCAGCCTAAAATATGGGAAAAGATCTTCATTTATCCCCCTCTGGACAGAGGACTTATCTCCAAATCATATAAAAAAACTAAAAAAAAGGGCTCATCAAAAGAACAAATAATCCAATAAAAAATGGGGTACAAACCTAAACAGAGAACTCTCAACGCATGAATCTAAATTGCCTGAGAGACAGGGAAATTTCCTACATCCTTAGCGATTAGAGAAATGAAAATCAAAACAACTCTGAGATTCCATATTACATCTGTAACAATAGCCAAGATCAAAAACACTGATGACAACTTAAGCTAGAGAGGATTTGGGATTAAGGGAATGCTCCTCCATTGCTGATGGAAGTCCACACATGTACAGCCACTTTGAATATCAGTATGGTGATAGGAAAATTAGGAAGCAAACCACCTGATGATGGTGCATGCCTTTAATCCCTGCACTTGGGAGGCAGAGACAGGCAGATTTCTGTGATTTTGAGGCCAGCCTGGTTTACAAGAACTAGTTCAGGACACGCTCCAAAGCTACAGACAAACCTTATCTTAAAAAATCAAAAAAAGAAAAGAAAAAAAGGAAAATAAGGTAACAACCTATCTCAAAACAGAGCAGTATCACTTTTGGGTATGTACCCAATGGATGCTGAACCATACTACAAGGACAAGTGCTCAACTATGTTCACAGCATCATTATTTGTCACAGCCAGAACCTGAAAGCAACCCCTCAACCGAAGAATTGATATAGAAATTATGGTATATTTACACAGTGGATAAGAATAATGAATCTTGAAATTTATGAGCAAATTGCTGGATCTAGGATTCATCATAAAAGAGTGAGTTAACCCAGACCCAGAAAGGCAAATAAAATATGTTCTCATTCCTAAGTGGCTTTTAGATATAAAACAAAGGAAAACCATCTTACAATTCACAGTGCCACAGAACATAGACAACAAAAAGGAACATAAGTGAGACATACATGGCTCTATTGTACATAAGACATAGAGAAAAACAATATCTGAATAAACATGGGGCATGTGGATCATGGGAAAAGGAGACTGGAGAGGAAAGGAGAGTTGTGAGAAAATATATGGTTGAATAAAAAACAGTTAAAAATCCTTCCTAAACAGAAGATCATGGTTGAATTATCCAAAGTGATAGTAATAAATGAATATCTGAAATATGGAACTTTACTTGATTATGTAGCTGAATAAAATAACTCCTCATGCTAAGGAAAACTGATTTATGACATCTAATTATAAATAATCCACACATATTTTGTAACAGAAAATTGAAGATTCTGCTTTTGTTGCCACAGACTTTCCAGGCTAATATTCTGTCTTTCTGGGCTCTTTGATTGAGTTCCAAACTATATAGTTATAGTTTTCCTTAATTATGGTGTGTGTAAATATAAAAGTCGAGACTCACAAAGGTAGGATAGATGATATACTTTACTTTGCCAAATGTAAGTTGACTAAATATTTTAAGTATAATAAACCAATTAAAATTCTCATGCTTTATTAAGCACAGGGCTCTTGGGTGGCTGAGATCATGGCAGGGGAGGCAAAACCCGGGGGAAAAAAAACCCGCATGGTCGGGTGCCAATTGATGGGGCAAGGTCGATCTGTAATTAAAAATCAACCAGACTAGCTTAATATAAAAGATACAGCTTTAATAAACAGAAGGAAAACTTACACCAGAGTCCCAATGGTCTATCTGAGAACACAGGGTCCAAGAGACAGTGGGGAAATGAACCATCCAGGTTTATAGGTTAATTTT
This sequence comes from Myodes glareolus, assembly GCF_982192425.1. Lineage (NCBI taxonomy): Eukaryota > Metazoa > Chordata > Mammalia > Rodentia > Cricetidae > Myodes > Myodes glareolus. Next base: position 31,381,771 of record NC_142052.1, on the reverse strand, counting down.
TGCCTTAGGGCAACACGCCCCATAGACAGAATGTGATTGGCTAAACTCCCCTATCAGTTGCTACAGACTCTCCATGCTAATATTATGTCCTTCTGGGTTCTTTAATTGAGTTCCAAACTGTATATTATAGTTTTCCTTAGTTATGGTGTGTAAATATAAAAGTTGAGAATCACAAAGGTAGGATAGAAGATATACTTTACTTTGCCAAATGTAAGTTGACTAAATATTGTAACTATAATTAGAACAATTAAAATGCCCATGTTTTATTAAGTACAGCACTCTTGGGTGGCTGAGAACATGGCAGGGGAGACAGAAAACCTGGGAGCACATGCAAACCTCAGACTATAGGTTCCTCTTCTAAAAACACACTTAACACCCTGTTGAAGTGGTCTTAACCCACTCTTGAGAAGTGGTCAGGACCTTGCATGCTGGGATTTGGAGTCCGATTCAATACAACTCCCAGGCTGGGGTCTGGGATTGATGCCAGGGACTAGGGTGATTCTCCCAACTTAATGTTGCAGACTCTTCAGATGTAGGAGTCACAGAAAGTTGAGATGATAATTATGACTGACATTTTAGGCTCTCTTTGGAAAAAGGGTGTAAACTCAAGTGGGCATGGGATTTCATGGGAGGGGCCGAGATGAATGTTGGTGGGTATAGAATGGCATTCTGTTCACTATCATCCCAGAAATGAAAGGCACCTGTTTCTTAAGTGAGGTAAGAAGGCAAGTGTCTAAGAGACAAACATATTGTTATTACTGGCCCCATAAAATGGAACAATCTATGGGATTTGACACAATTGCTGGTGAAACCAGACTTTAGTTGGCAGGTGTTTTTAATCCAGAAGAACTGGCAGGTGTCCTTGATCTAAGAGAGCTGGTACCAATGGTAAAGTCCCAGGAGTTAGTACAGGTGCTTTTGGCATTGTCCTCAGAGTGCCTTGTAGGTTGGTCTCTGGTTAAGTAGCAGGAATGACCTACAAAATACGCTAAAAACTGGCTTGGGTTAGTGTAACAGTAAAAACAATTAAAAAATTGAAAACCTTGTAATTAACCAGACATGATTCTCATGTAGCAATAGAACCTTTTCAGGATCCTGTAAAAGAACGGGAGCAGATTTTATGTCTTAGTGTAATAGCAACAGGCTTCAGGTTAGAAGGCAATTAAAGGAAATTGGGAACTGTGAACCTCTGAAGACTGAAACCTGTTAAACCTGGACTCTGAAGCCTGTAAAAGAAGAGTACCTTGAGTTGTCAAATGTCATTAGACAGATCTGGGAGGAATTAATGAGCAAAAATGAGACAGCTTTTTCCTAGCAGGCAATCACACATCCTCTCCATGTTCTTGGAGAACATCAGTCTTAGAAGAAGTGCTTGCTATTAGCTGCTGTGTGTGAGAGGCCCAAAGATTTTCCTGTGAGGGGGAAGATTTAGTGTAACTGTCTTGCCAAGATGAGGGGATCGATTCCCTGGGTGAAGCATCCAGGAGATGAATGGTACAAGGCCTCTTTTGCTTCAGTGTGGGTGACTTTGCCAAACTCTGAGCAAGTCTGGAGAGAACAGGTCTTCTGTCTTCTTGAAGAAGCCATAGGGTGCTGCAAAATCTGGCATGTCTATGTGTGAGAAACTCTTGTTGTTCAAATGCCATGATCTCAGATTTCTAAAGACACTTGAGAGCCAGGTACTATTACCTGGTATTTTAAACTGGGTATATAAGCTAAATTTTTAGAGCTGTTGTTATTTGGAAGCACATATGTACATAAATCTTATGTTTTGGAAGAGCAATTTCCTGCATTTTCCTGGGACCTGAGTCCACAAGAGAAACTGAACCTCCTTGGTGGTACCTCCATGTTAGGAAAAAAATTCTAGGACAATCCACTTTGCTGGCACACAAAAGTCCAATTAAAACAGATTAAATCAAATGTAAATGTCCATGGTTTATTAATTGCAATGTTCTCTTGGGGCTGAGGGCATGGCAGAGGAGACAGAAAATGGGGGAGCACATGTAAACTCAGAACCATATGTTCCTTGCTGGAAGTCCACTTAAATACCCTGTGAGAGGGGTCAGGACCTGGCATGATGGGTTTGCCATCCCGACCCAAACAACTTCCAGGCTATGGGTTTGGGATGGATGTTAGTGACTAGGATGACACTTCCATCTTAACAATAATGTAGAACTGTATGATTAGTGATAGAAAGGATTTACCAATACTTGGGAAATAGGTTAAATCTCATAAAGTAGAATGAAGCACAGAAAAGACTGCATCTAAACACTCAAAAGATAAGAATATGTTAATCAGGGCTGTTAGAGATAAGAATGCTTGAGTACACATGGTTTACCAGGATTGTCCAGTGGCTCCAAAGCATTATAAAGAAGCCATCACTGATTTAAAACCAGTCACTTTGCCCATCCCCTTATCAAAGAACAGACCTCTAACAAACTGCTCAATGAGACACTACAGGGTCACAACCAATCTTAATGCCAATTAGTCATAAAGTTCTAGTTTTCTTTTTGAGAAAAACGTAGTTATGCCAGATGGGCAATATGACAGCAGGTGACATGTGTTTGAAATGTAAAACACTGTTGTGTGAAGGACTGGCCTGATTAATCAAAAATTTTATTTTGAACCTCAGGCAGGGAAGAGGTATAATCTTGGGAGACCTAGTATAATTTGGGACCTAAGCCTTCTGAGTTTCACTAAGGATCTGATGTATTGATAATAAAACAGAGCTCCTTCAGAAAAACTAGGAATGTACTTTGGAGAGCTGGTAATTGCCTGATATCAAAGCCTTTGTGGAGGAGTTGCTTGAAATCTTGAGAAAATAGTTTTTTCCCCTATATGGAGCTCTGGTTGTCAGCTCAAGGCAACTATGCACTTAGTAGATACTTCAAAATAACTTGTGTACATATTGTGTAGAGTTGTTGGACTAGCCTCCCTCTAAACTTGTCTTATTGTGTAATAGTTTCTACTGATTTCTTATAATTCATATATTTCTTCCATTTCCTTCTTGGAAGTATATGCAAAATGGTAATATTTTCTTTCTTTCTCTTTTCTTTTCTTTCTTTCTTTCTTTCTTTCTTCCTTCCTTCTCTCTTTCTTCCTTTCTTCTTCTTTGTCTTCTTCTTCTTCTTCTTCTTCTTCTTCTTCTTCTTCTTCTTCTTCTTCTTCTTCTTCTTCTTCTTCGTTTATTCAAGATAATGTTTCTCTGGGACAGTCCCGACTCTCCTGGAACTCACTCTGTATACCAAGCTGTGGGGGACACCGTTCCACGCCACCCACCTCCCATGAGTTCCATATTGTCCTAGGGGTTAAAACACAAGACCCACACACACAGATACAGAGTTCCAGTCATCCTCAAGAAGAGAATGCCCAATTTATTCAACTAAATCCAGGGTTAAATACCTTTGGCCCCAGTAAAGAAAAACTCCTCACACCCAGAGGGGTCTGGGGAAACTGGCATCTGTGGGAGCTTCTCCCCAGGCAGGTGGTTGAGGGTTCAAGACAATGTCAGACAGGTTAGATGGGCCTTGGTGCCTTGAGCTTCTTTTAGGCAGGTTGAGAAATTACCATTTTAAAGTAAAATAGACCCCTCAGGCTAATGTACCAGACAATGTAGAAGCAAGGACAGAACTTAGCAGGAAGCTTAGCTGGTTAGCATAAACATTACTTGCACCCTGTGTTTTGTCCTCAAGGAACAAGGAGGACAGGGCCTTACACCAGGCTGTCCTTGAACTCACTGACAACCACATGGTTCTTCACCCTGAGTCTTGAGATTAAATATGTGAGCCACCAACGCTAAATAAAATGCTATTTGTCTTAAGAAGCCTACTAGGGGTAGGATGTATCTTCTACCATACCTCCCCACTCTATCCTTTTTAACTTTTATTTGTCCTGTCTTTCTCATCCATTATTATCTTCACCTTAAAACCCTGTCAGTAAAGAATGGCATGCTGTTTTCAGCTCACTGATGTACTTAAGAAAATATTCTGGGAATATCTTTGCTGTGTAACTCTCCCATCTACCTAAATGTCCAGACTGGCAATTTGCCTGTTTCTATTCCAATTGTTCAAAATATAATCTGGATCATGAGCCTAAAGGACACTTAAAAATAATAGCACACATGGAATACAAAATCTGTCTAAGATGTCTCCTCTTTGAGCATTAGCCAGAGATTAATGCATATCATCATTAAAGAGATTTTTCTGTATTAATCTTCTAAATGTGTGAAGTGATTTCTCAATGGAAAAGCATACTAATTATAGAGCAGTTGTATTTCCCTCCTGTTAGAAAAGTTGTTTCTGAGACAACTTCTCCTAGGTAGACTCAAGTGGCCTTCATCCCTGTCTGTTAGGTTTCAGTGCAATTATCTTGAGTGTCCTCTATATTTCGCCTTCAAAATTTCTAAATGATTATACCACCTCACAGTTTTAAAATTATATATTTGAGTCATGTAATTGACTATTCAATGCAGTCACAGGAAAAGAATTTGCATATGGAGTATTCTTTCTGTCTTCAAACCACAGTAGAAGGAATAAATTATTGTGTACTTCGCAGGTGAAACAGCTTTGGCAATCAGTTGTTGGAGCCACCATTATCAAATATTGCCTGATTGTGGTAGTGGGAGTGATTTTGTATGTTACCTACATGTTTTAATTAATGTCATGTGAATAAACACAGAACAGATTTTGTGATTGTACAGATGGGTAAGGTTATCTTGAGCCAAAAGACACTGAATTTGCAATAATGCAACTATCCTATGCAGATATGGTTTATCTTGCTTGACACAGTTATGTCAGCTCAGAGATTTGAGAAACAGACCACTGACTGTAACTCTATTTGTCAGGATCAGATCTCAGCAGCCAACATAAATATATGGGCAACATCCACCTATCTCTTATTACTAACATCCTCTCTCTTGGGTAAGGGTCTACTCTTTTTTCAAAGTCAATATAGAAATGTTGTATTTAATTTTAGAAGTGCATTAGTTGGGCTGGAGAGATGGTTCAGTGGTTAGAACACTGGCTACTCTTTCAGAGGTCCTAAGTTTATTTTCCAGCAATCACATGGTAGCTTACAATCACATAAAATGAGATCTGGTGCCCTCTTCTGGCCTGCAAGCATACATGCAGGCAGAAAACTATATGCATAATATATAAATAAATCTTTTTAAAAAGTGCATTTTTATCATCACTTTAAAAAATCACTTTTTGGCATCATTTTCAAACACTTTCTTAAGTGTTTTGCTACTCTTATCTCAATTTGTTCCTGTTCTGTCATGTTTCTAAGTCATTAATATTTTCATTTCATTTCTCTTGAGTTATCTTGGTTATAGATTCCTATGTAGAGCAATGTCTCCTATAGTTAAAGCTTGCTCATTCAATGGAAATGAAAACTATTTTGAACACCTAATTTTACCTCTTCTGTCCAATGATGGGACAACCGTCCTGTAACTCCTTCCAGGTTTGACCTTGAATAGTGAGTGAGAAAGAAAAGTAGAGCAGTTAATGACTGTAGAAGGAGAAGTAGGCTGCATTCTCGCCTGAATCCCAGCTAGTTTACCTCTGAAATAATTACACAGAAACTGTCTTCTTTTAAACACTGCCTGGCCCATTAGCTCTACTCTCTTAGTGGCTATTTCTCACATCTTGATTAACCCATTTCTATTAAAGTGTGTTGCATCAGTGGGAATATTCTAACCTACATCCATCTTGGGGTGGAGCTTCATTGTCAGGCTCACTTCCCTTCTTCCAATCATTCTGTTCTGTCTGCTCCACCCATATAAGCTGCTGTCCTATCAAAAGCCAAGGCAGTTTTTTTATTAACCAATGAAAGTAACAAATAGAGATGACCCACCTACATCATTTCCCCCTTTTCTGTTTAAACAAAAAGTCTTTAACTTTAACATAGTAAAATTACATATAACAAAACAGTTATCAAGCAAGAATTACAGTTACAATATTTATATCTAGTTTATCTTTCATCATAACTAACAAAAACTGTAACTATAACTAACCATTCTGCAATTCCATCAAAGACTCCAGAAGGATATAATACTATGTAAGTAAACAAGAAGTAAGCAACTTCCAAACTCTAAAAATAACATAGACATCTCGCTGTCTGGACAGTCACCCAAAGTTTTTTTTGCACCATTGGGGCATCCATCTTCGGCCTACAGCCCATAGTATTCAGCAGACTTTTCCATGAAGCAGGAAATTTCAAAGACAGTTCAGTCACTTTCTTTTGTATCCCGCAGAATGTCTCACAGTCTCTTTCATGAATCAGCAACCCCAAAAGGCCATCTCACCTTTAGGCATGTTCAGCTGTCCTCTCTCTGTGGGGTCTTTATGTCCAGTATACACATCAATCCAGGCAAGAGCAGTTTCTTGCCCAAATGTCTATCAAACTCCATAAAGAGCCTCTTCAATGCCCATCTTTCTCTTTAAGTAGCTGGTGCTGCCAGGAGCAGATGTGTCTTATTGTCATGAAAAGCCCTAAGTTATTAAAACAATAAATGCCATATTCTATAGTCTTGGAAAGATATGAAAAATGCCTATTCAATTGAAATATATATCTATATATCTAGAAAGTCTAACTAACATGACTACAAGCTTTATTAGTATAGATAATTATCTATCAACCTATATTTCCTAATTATACATTACATTTTTAAATGCACTACACAATCACAATACCTTAACCAAGATCAGAA